>NW_012100765.1:4780965-4861323 GCF_000951045.1 Mandrillus leucophaeus | reverse complement strand
AAGAAGAAGAAGAAGAAGAAGAAGCAGCACTGGAGGCAGTCTCTCTGTTCATGCACACAGAGGAGAGGCCGTGTGAGCACACAGTGAGACAGCAGTCATCTGCAAGCCAGGAAGAGAGCCCTCACCAGAAACCAACCCTCATGCCACCTTGATCTTGGACTTTCAGCCTTCAGAACTGAGAGAAAATAAATTTCTGCTGTTTAAGCTACCAGTCTGTGGTATTTTGTTATGGCAACCTGAGAAGACTAATGCAAAAACATACTGAGAATCTGAAAGAAACTAGACCTTTTAAAGTGAAGCATTAGCTGCAGCCTGCCCTTGGTCTTTGCTTATTTTATGTACTTACCAAGTGCAGCTGACCTAGTACTACAGCAGCAGCAGTCCTCATATTTTTGGCAGAATTCCTTTACCCTGTTAAATGTATTGAGGACCCCGAAGAGCTTTCATTTATGTGGATTATAACCTTTAATATTTACCATATTAGAAATTAAAACAGGAAAAAATTTAAATCTTTATACACTAATTTAAAAACTAATAATAAACCCATTATATTTCTTAAATGAGCCAATTTTTAAATGAAAAATAACATTTTTCAAAACAATAACTTAGGAAGAATGGCATTATTTTACAGCTTTATAAGTCTCTTTAATATCTTACTTAATGGAAGACAACTGGATTTTCAAGTCTGCTTCTGATTTCAATCTGTTGCAGTATGTTGCTTTGGTTAAAAATTTGAAGGGAATCCAGTCTCACACAGATACATAGTTGAAAAGGGAGAAATATTTCATGGCATTTTCAGATCATTGTGGGTGTTCTATTTTGATACTACACCAAAACTTGACAAGTGGTAGTTTCTTAAAAGTTAGTTGCAATATAGATTCTGAAACTATATCAATGAACTTTATACTTTGTTATATTTAAATCCATTGGTCTATCTTGAATAACCAATAAATCTTTTAACCATGCATGAATATGTAGCATCATACATTAGTCCATTTGAGAAACTGCATTGCTGAGCTATGCTGAACTTCCAAATATTGACACATTTTATTTTACCACTCACAAAAATCACATTTGTTAATATCAACACTGAACTCTTCAGCAAAGCTTTTAAGTATTGGGAAGCCGTCAAGCTCACAGCAATAGATACAAGTTTTCCAACATTTCAGAGTGTTATTTCACAGTATTATTTTGGGTTTCCAGGAATTAGTACCAGGTCAGAGCCAGTGTCCAGTAATCCCAGAAAAGTGTGATTATTTCTCCTTCCTCAGTGCCTGGTCACCCTGGTAAATGGACACAAATCCTTTTGGGGACGTCTGAGAGGAAGATTAATAGTATAAATTAAATTTTGGCAGTGTGGCAAGGTCTTTCCTCTGGCCTTCTCTTCACTCAGAGAACGCTGGGTCATTATTCGGTATCAAATCTGGGAACTGAGTGGCTGTGACTGTTTTGATGATTCAAGTCAGACTTCAGTTCTCTGGACCTGGAACATTTCCATTTACACAGATTAGGTAAGAATCTAGCAGATTTCCCATTGATTTCGGGAGACCATCAGTCATGGTGTTCAGCCAACTAGACAACACCATGGGTCTCTGTAAGTCAGACTGTTCTGATGACTGCTTTGACTCCCCTGTCCATTACGGTAACCTCGCCCTCCTTGCCTTTGGCAATTAAGTGTTGCCTTCTGCCTCTTGTCACCTTTGGATTCTGTCCTCCCCATGTTGGTGATGCTGGGACGTCTCTCAGGAATTCATTTCTCAAAACTGTGGTGAAGGTTATCACATCCTCTGGACCCTCCGCAAGTGGGTGAACAGATTTTACATGACAAATCCACTCTAGCATTTCAATTTCCTTAAGCCTATGAATACTTTCCTCTGTAGGATACCGAGGAAGTTCTGGCATTTTCACTTCATTTAGTGCGGACCAACTTTGAGTCCATGTTTTGGTCAAACAACCAAGCAAATAATTAGAACCATTCCTAGCCACTGGAGCTACAAAACATTCTATTTGTATTGTCTGCTTAGTGAGTCCATATCCATTTATTTGGCCTGATCCAATTCCGTATTTCTTCCTCCTGGATTCCACATCCTTAAAATTGTTCCCATGCATATTCCCCAGATTTCCTTCAATATAATTTGGCAAAATCATCTAATTATTTTGGTGTACATTGCACCTCCTCACCCTTTGGAATCTGCTGGGGCTTGAGCTTGCTTGTAATAACTCTAAAAGCAAAAAAGGATGGTGGGGGCAGGTTCTGAGATCAGCAGTGCCTTGCTTGCAAGGCAACTTTCTTAAGTAGGCCATTGTAAGTTCTTCAAGCAAGAAAACACTAACCTCCCGAGGCAGGAGTGGAAGCACTGCTTCTACTGCCAAGGAAGCTTGCTGGGGACATTTGAGGGAGTTCAGGAGCTCCATACATCTAGCTCCATCAGAATGTCCCCCTCCCAATTTTCAAAATCCCATTTTTTTTTCCCAATCATGCACGCCCTGACTTTTTAAAAAAAGACCCCATGCCTAGAGGTTGGACATTTGATTTGCTTTGCAATTCAGCTACCTGTAGGATTAGGCTTTCTTCTGGTTTTCAAATGAAATGCTGCAGGGGAAAAGGTTTCTTTCAGGGAGGCAGAGGAGCTTTCAGATCCCTTATACAGACATTGAACTGGGAATTTAAAGCCCTGAGTTCATCCTTTTCGTTTCTCCAACTTCTCTAGCACAGTTAGAAACAGTCAACAAACCCCATTATATTTCTTATTTTGATTAAAATGTTTTATGCCATGAACTATTAATACTTAGTCCACCAGAATCTTGACTTTCATCAGCACTTAGTTACCAGGTATCTACATGGAATAATTTGTGTAATTGTTTCACCATTACATGCCATCAGATATGATCCACTGGAAACAGGATCATTAATGCCTTTGCATCTAATGAGGTCAGATAATTGATTCCAGAAAACTCAGAACCAATTGAGAAAACTCCTTATTAATATTCAGCTTCTCCAGAGTCCTCTCAGGACAGCCGGTTAAGCCATTCTGCATAAGTCTTTGAACCTGAAGCCTCCAGTCCACAGCTCAGAGCAAGGACAGCTGGAATCCACAATCATAAGCTACAGAGCAGAATAGACTGAACCAGATCAGCTCTTGTCTCTGACCTTGATGGTGTGGGTGCCCTGCCATCAGCCTCCCCACTGAGCACAGCTCACCTGGAGGGAGAGGGAGCTTCTAAAATGCAAATCGCATTAGATCACTTCTTTGCTTAAACTCTTCAGTGGCTCCCAGTGCCCATAGGACAGTCCAGACTCCTTACTGGTATCAGGATCCCTCCTCCTCCCATTTCTCCTTCCATTGACACCAGGCTCCCTACTGTTATGAAGTATAAGTTGTGAAAAATAAGTTGCTTATTAATTCTAGCATTCATTTCATGCAGCAAAAATTTGGGTCCATTGACTGATTTTAGGATCAGGAGTCAGATGGCTTAGACTGCACTCTTACCCCTCCCTGCCATTTACCTAACAATTCCTCTAAGCCTCAACTTTTTCATAGGAGGTATGGGAATAAAAATAATATCTAGCCAATAAAATTATGTGGTTTAAATAAAACAATACACCAACTGAGTTTGGAAGAAGAAAAATGTTATCTTTTATTATTGTTCTTTTTAGAGATGGGGGGGTCTCACTATGTTGACCAGGCTGGATTTGAACTTCTGGGCTTAAGCGATCCTGCCACCTCAGCAGGTGTCCCCACCTAGCTGGGACTACAAGCATGCACCACCATACCTGGCTTATTTTCATGATTTTAGTTCATTGAGATGGACATTTTAAAATGCATGTTACAATAGAAAAATAAGCGTTCAGAGATTCCAGTGGTTCCTCTTTTCATTAAGCTGTTTGCGTGTTTTATAGCTGCAAGAGATTTAAGTTTCTTTTGGTAACAAGTTTGCTTTCTTCCCAGTACCCACTACAGTGGTTTTGATCCATCATCTAAGGTCCCCAGATGTTATTGCACTGGTTTCTTGTTTTGTTTCTCTGAGTTGATGGGACGATCATAGGCAGAATCCAGATGATGGAAAAGATGTGTTTGAATTAAAGAGAAAGAGGAAAACCCTGGTATGTGTGAAGGCTCTGGGAGAGACAGGCTATGGGGTGCTGGATAATCTGATTAGAAAGAAGCCTACAGAAGCCGCATTGCAGAGAAAGAACATCATCAGGGAGGGAGGTGGCAGGCCGGCAGTCCCACAAGTGGAGCCATATTCTGGATGAGAAAGGGCATTAGACATATTTTAATCCAAGCCAATGAATCCACCCTCTAAACTCCAGACAACTCCAGCAGATTTGGGATCATGAAATGTCTACTGGCTTTAACATTGACAGACCTGAATTTGCCTCTGGATTACTTTGCCCTGGTCACCTGCACTGACCACAGCCCTCAGAGACTTGCTTGCTCTCTTTCTAAGGTGTGGAGGAAAATACTAATTGCTTAGATTTGCAGCGAGGCTTAATGGAATAATGTTTGTGGAAGTGCCATCATTGTGGAAACAGAGCTTTCATGAGGTTGAGATTGCTTGAACATGTTCTCTTATAAGAGAGCTCCTTCTGTTTTCAGATTTTTCTAACACTAGGTAGGTGTGAGTTTCATTAAATGCAGGAGAAAACGGGAAATCATAGTAGAATCTGGGAAGATGCACAGCTCGATCCAGATGACTTCCCAGATTTGAGGACAGAATTGGGAGTTGGGGTGGGGGCCAGGGAAGACGTTGCAAATAGAGGTCATTGCTGCAGTCCCATGATTAGGGCATGCGTGTGTAAATATTCACACATCATACAGTCTCTATGTGGTGCACTGACACTTTCTCTGTGTCAACATGGATGGAGCACAAGACATGCCTTATAATATGTACTCTGAGATGTAGGTGCTATTATCCACATTTCACAGCTGAAGGTAATGGGTCTGTGGAGTAGCTTGTTCAAAAGCATATATCTTGTATGATATTAGATGGTCTCAAGGCCCTGTGTGAATCTAAGTTTATACCTGTGACATGAAAAATACAGGAAAGTGTCTACTGCTGTTAATAATTATCAGTGTGATTTTAAATGTCTTTTGGAACAACGTTTGGTAAAAATTAAGTAAATGGCATTGCCTCCTCCTACCGGATGTTTTTGTCCAGACATCCTTTCCTTACTAAACTCTGTAGATCCACTCTTCACACCTGCCTAACTCAGAGGCCTATGCCTGTCTTATCTAAGTGCCCTCCACATTTCACCACCTCTTTCTTTTGTCTTTCTTTTTGAGATGGAGTCTCACTCTGTCACCCAGGCTGGAGTGCAGTGGCGTGATCTCGGCTCACCACAACCTCTGCCTCCTTGGTTCAAGAGATCCTCCCGCTTCAGTCTCCTGAGTAGCTGGGATTAGGGGCACAGCCACCATGCCCGACTAATTTTTGCATTTTTTGTAGAGATGCGGTTTCGCCATGTTAACCAGGCTGGTCTAAAACTCCTGACCTCAGGTGATCCACCTACCTTGCCCTCCCAAAGTGCTGGGATTACAGGCATGAGCCTCTGCGCCTGGCCTCCCACCACCTCTTATCCATAACCACCAGCTTCTCCCCTCCTTCATGGAAATTTCGATACTGAAACTTCTCCTTCGTCCGGGCTACCATGCTCTGTAGGATATCCCAGCAATCTTCCTAGTATCAATTACTCCCTGCCCAGTTCTTCACTGTTCCTCTATAGCCCCCATCACTTCCATTTGCTGTTTTAGTTGCTCACACCTACCCTTGGGTTGTAGACCTCTGGAGGGCTAAAGTATCATTTTATTGACATAATGGTATGTTGCAAAGGGTTCTTGGATAGGGGATCAGGCAACCAGAGTTCCTTTTAGGGCTTGGGCATGAGCTTGAGGGAACTGTGCAGATCCAGCTAAGTTCTCAAGGCCTCACTTGCCTTCCCTTTAAAATGTATGGTTTGGCCTAGATTTTCCTACACATCCTCAGAATAATCAATAATACGATGTGGATATTTCTTTTCTTTCCTTTTTTAAAATTTTTGAAACAGGGTCTCACTCTGCTGCCCAGGCTGGAGTGCAGTGGCGTGATCATGGCTCATTGCTGCCTCAACCTCCTGGGGCTCAAGCTATCTTCCTGTCTTAGCCTTCTGAGTAGCTGGGACCACAAGCACAGGCCAACACACCTGGCTATTTTTTTTTTTTTAATTTTTAATTTTATTTTTAGAGACAGGGGTCTCACTTTGTTGCCCAGGCTGTTCTTGAACTCCTGGGCCTCAAGTGATCTCCCACCTTGGCTTCCCAAAGTGCTGGGATTACAGGTGTGAGCGAGTGTGCTCAGCTAGGATGCAGATATTTCCATTCTGTACACGCAAGCCTTGAATAACTCTGTAAACCCCAAAGGTCAGCCAAGGGTTTCCAGTTATTGTTGCTTGGGTAGCAGGAAGGTGACGAAAATGAGAAAAAATGCATAGTCATCATTTAAGCTACCATAATTGTCTTCCTACAAGTCTACTTCTTTACAGTGCAGAAACACTTGCCATTGTTTTAGATCCATTATCTTTTCTGCCTGGCAAAATACTTCTCACATCTGAAGGTCACTTTTACAAATATCCCATCTTTTCTGGAAGCAGCCACAGTGTCTCTTTCCACCACTCCCCAGCAGTTTGTTCCTGCCTTCAGGTAATTATTGTGTTGGTCATATAGATGCATCTATTGCCTTCCAACTGGACAGGTAGGGATTGTTGCCTTTTAACTCCCCCAGTGCTTTTGACTTGATCGGCACTCAATAATAAGTCAATTGATAAATGGATGATGTGATTATTTAAATTTTTCAGGTTATGGGTGCTGTTGGGTCTCCTCTTGCTCCTTTTCCATTCCCGTCTTCTCCTTACTGCTGCAATACCTTTTATGAAAGAGGGATGGATTTTTGAGAGATGGTAATAAATAGGAGGATCTGTAAAAGGAAAGTCAATTGATTTTCTACTATAGTTCCTTTGGGTGGTGTGTGGATGTGATTTGATAAGACCCTGAGATCACGGGATACTGTGCAGACTTGAATTGTGCTGCCCATGGTAGCACTGAAAATCTAAGTGGGCCAGACTAATGGCAGTGTGGGCTCCTGGATTGGATTTCAGAACAGAAAAAAAAGGATATTAGTGGAGAAACTGGTGAAATTCGAATAAAGGACCATTGCTAATGTCTTAGTTTTGACAAATGTACCATGGTTACACGATGTTTTACCTTTAGGGGAAACTGGGTGAAGGGTACATGGAAATGTTATGTATTATTTTTGCAACTATTCTATAAATCTAAAATTATTGCAAAGGACAAAGTTTATTTTTAAAAAAGTGGGTGGGCCAGAGTGAAAATTTTGAGTTTGGCTAGCAGACTCTTGCTGCGTGAATATTCTCACATCTAGTTATATCCCAACAATTTGTAGAATAGGTTAAAAAAGAGAACTGCAGGGAAGTTTAAAAACTCTCCTGTAAAAGATTCATGAAAAGGCATCAGAAAAAAATAAAAGCAAAACAAACAAAAAGTGAGACTGTGGGCAGCTGGTTGGGGAGGCCTAATATTAAAGGTGGGAAGCCAAGTGGCTGTTCAAGAGGTGGGTCAATGCAGTGATCCTGGGCTCACCATCAGGATACTGGCTACTTATTTTAGCCCCAAGCACTTGAGTACATCGCTTTGCCTGCATTTGCCCATCTTTGAAATGATCTCACTGAGACTCACAAGTAAAGATGTGTAAAATAAAATAATTCCTTACAAAAATCAAGTTTTCCTGTTCTCCAAAATTTTGTCATTTTTTGCTCAAGAACAAAAGAGTTCCTCACTTGTGGGCTGGTTATGGTCAAAAACCTCAAAACAGCAAGTCTGATTCTGCATGAGCATTTTCACTTTGCACTTGGCAAGTTTCAGCTTCCTCTTAGAAGAATGTTCATGCCAATGCTGAAGCCATTTGACTTCTAAATATAGTGTAACAGATGTTAATAGGAACTGTATTATTTTCTGTTACACAAAGGGTCTTTCTTTAAAAGCCAGACACCAGTCCAGTTCTGGTTAGGCTCAACTATTTCAATCAAGGTAAATAGGATTTTTTTTTTCCCCTTTCTCAAGTATTGAAGAATTTGGTATCTTACACCGGATTTTCTTAACTTGACCCATGAACAAGTATCCATGCCTAGATACTAGAGAGATTTGTCAAGGTCAGGCACAGTGGCTCATGCCTATAATCCCAGCACTTTGAGAGGCCAAGTTGGGAGGGTCCCTGGAGTTCAGTTCAAGACTAGCTCAGGCAAAATGGCAGGACTCTGTCTGCAGGAAAAATTTAAAAAAATTTGCCGAGCATGGTGGCACACGCTTGTTGTCCCAGCTACTCAGGAAGCTGAGGCAGGAGGATCATCGAGCCCAGGACGCTGAAGCTGCATTGATATAATTGCAGCCACTGCACTTCAGCCTGGTTGGCAGATGGAGAACCTATCTCTTAAAAAAAAAAAAAGTTGAATGTGACGTTTCATACATATATCCCTTCTTTCCCCTCTATCGAGTGGTTTCATTCACCTTCAAAGGGTCCAAAACTCAAAAATGGCAAGAAACACTTTTACATACACACCACTTCATCACAAAAAGCCTAAACTATACTTGTTATATTTAGGTTCAGATTCAGTAATCTTAACGTCCAACATTGCAAATACCCAGATACTGGCTGCCTGGTTGATTTCACTTTTTGACCCCACAGCACCCAGCAACTCTGTAGGGCTGCACCTCAATGCGCGTTGGCTTGTAACTATTGCTTTCTCATAGCTGTGGCATTGTCTTCCTTTCCTGAAAACGTGGATTTTCACTTGAGGCACCTTTGTTCATCCAACCTTACCAATTTAAATGATCTCTCAAGAATACCAAAGTGACTCTGGCTCTTCTTGCCCTTCTAGTCCTTTAAAGACTGGCTATGCTTCTTTACAACACAGGCTGTGACCAGTGAGAATGTGGACTTTTAACCCATTTGAATGAGAATGCCTTATGGAACAAGTGATCTTCTGGCTGGCAGAGCATGAAGCGTCCCAAATGCAATTTAAATGTGCGATCCTGGTGTGATTTCAATGTCTCCCTTAAAGAGGCTTAAGCATGAAATTTCTTGGGCTGTTCCTCAAGAGAAAGGTGCTCTACAAATGAAGCCGAGAATATAAATTTCACTTGGTTTCAGATGAATGGACCGAATTATGAGGCTAAAAATGATTCCCTATTTCAGCCCCTTTGGATACTCCTCCCTTCTTCATTTCTAAAATTACTGTGATCTGAACTTCTGGAGAATATTTTAGGTTCTCCAGCAATTTAACTTCCCTTTGAAAATGCACCAAAATCTAAGATTAATGTACCCTTTAATGTGGTTCTCTAACAGAGAACAATGTTAATAGACACTACACAAGAGATATGTAGGGGCGCCCAGGCACATTCCCCCCTCCCTTTTTCAGTAGTAGTTATATGATCAAATATAATACTAAAAGACTAAATGCTTGTGGCTCTTTTATATATATTTAAAACACACAGTAAGAACATAAGAACATCTCAAGTCATTTAGAAGGTAAAAGGGGGTTATCAACCAAAATCTTTGGAAATTTCATAAAATTTAAATATCTGCAAATAGTCCAACCAAAAACCAAAAAAACAAAACAAACAAACAAACAAAAAAACCCCAACATTTGGCTATGGAGGGCACTTCACATGTGAACCAAATGGCATTATAACATTTTCCTTCAACTAGTCACTAAACCCAATTAGTAAGAATACAAGAGCAATATTGGAGACATCCCCAAATACCACGTACTTGATTAGAACATTCTGTTATGAAGTGCTCAGCTACCGCGGGCTTTCCTTTACATTGCATACATTACATTTCTACAGTGCAATGTTGAAATAGCCTCCAAATTTTGCAAAGTAGATTGATGTTCATCCTACAAAAATATTAACTTACAGTACATAACACTGAATAATTTTATTCTGTACATTTTTTTTCCTTCCATAATAGTTGACACACGTCAGTTTGTACAAGTTAGAAAAAACATCTGGTTGTTTACATCTGGATTAATAGTCAACAGAGGCAACCAGAAGTGGTGGGGCGGGTGTAGTTTGAGAAAGTATAAATACAGTGTTAATATTAACTGTGGTTAACAATATTCAGCTTTTAACAAAGCGATACAAAATAAATCATCTTAGATTTTTGACTGAAAAGATCTAGCTGAGACTGTTCTGCCAAACAGCCGACCAACTGATGCAAAAGGTTAAGGCTGACTTGACTTAGCAACCTGCAGCACAACCGAAAACACTGGTGCAGTTCAGAGCTCTTCAAATGCATAGCTTCAGTGTTACACACACATTAATTATATTCCTTCAATTAGTTAATCCTCTAGACAGTTTTCTTTTTGTTTTGCATGCATCCTGTTCCATTTTCATTAAGGGCATCTCTTCCTTGATCAATCATGTGCTTTGCTTTTCAATTTGTTTTGTGATTTTTTTTGTATGTTTTGTTTGTTAAGCTGTCAATACCTCCAACACTTGGAAAATGAAATATAGATGCGTTTTACTTACAGAAGAGAATCATAGCTATATGGACAATGCAAAATGAAATGAAACAAGTGTCAGAAACAGTTTATAAAAATGGCACATTTATTGCTACAGAACGGTCATGTACATGACTTCATCGAATAACTACAGATGGGAAACAGGTAATGGCCTTGACCAAGCTGGGTTTGTTTTTGTCTTGAAGGAACTCCAGCACACAACCTGTTTGGACACTTCTACAAATCAGAAATACACCAAAAACATGAAAAAATCGAGGCACTCAGCCACACATTGAAAACAAGGTGTAACTGTTTATCTTTTTTTTTTTGAAATGTTTTCCCTTTTTTTCTTTTTTTTAACAATTTTTTTAAGTTTTTAATGCTGCAGCTATGTGTACAGTCGCAAAAAATTTCCCCGCTGCGACCTACAACTAAAAAAAAACAAAAACAAAAACAAAACAAAAAACAAACAAAAAAGCTACCCATACAGTTTCATCTTGGTAACACATGGTAAAATAACCTCTTTTAAATAGTAAAATAAAGTAACAAACTTTTACTCATAATGATTCCAAAAATCTACAAAGAAGAAATATTCAGAATCTGACAATTTTTTTTTTGTAATATTCATGGTATAAAAGGATTGCTCCTGCGAAAAATAAGCCAAATATATTTTTTATTTTTAAATTTAGTTTTTTTTCCTACTAGGGTGTACTACAGTCTATTTTATAGCAAAAGAGCACTAGACAAACAAAGCTTTATAACAAAAAGCCAGGCACTGATACATGGTAAATCTCTGCTTTTTTTTTTTTTTTTTTTTTTCTTATCTTCACTTAATTGCATCACAAGTAACAAGAATGAAAAAGGCCACAGTTCATATATTTTCACCATTACATATGTCTATAATACTTGAAATGAGTATGGCAAAACCAGCACTGCACAAAGATGAGTCCACTTCAAGTCCCATGAGAAAGAGCATGTCTCTAAAGAAAAACAAACAAAACCAAAGCAAAATAAAAAGAGAGGCCTAAAGGCCTTGGTGCCCCATTGTGTTGGAATTCATCATATTCCATCTTGACTTTTTTGCTTCCAGTCAGCCAGCAGACTAAATTTTTGTGCTTGTTTATGCTGAAATTGATTCATTCCTGACTCAAGTTCACTTTTGGACACAGATCATATTCTGCCTGTTGGATGCAAAAGATGAAAATCCTCTTAACTCCAAGTCTTGGTTCGACTCCCTCCCCACTCCCCAACCCCTCATCAAAATCAAGATCACAAAAAACAAACAAAACAAAACAAAACAAAAACAAAAACAAAAAACCTCAGAAATAGGAAAAAGTGAAAAACAAAAAGGAATCGGAAGACTGAATCAGAACCAGTTGCACCACTGGGTGGACTGACAGTTGTATAAACATTAGTGTTCCTTGCAGCTACACAGAAGACAAATGGTAAAAATTTCTAGATGAACAGATCCCTATTCTGCATATTCATAAATTACTTGAATGTGGAGGTGGATCAACTGTTCCAAGTTGCTTTTAAAGTCCGAGTTTCTGAAAGAGATCCCCAGCCTAAGTGCTGTCATATAGAGTGTAGTATGGACCCTTCTGAAATGTTTGTATAGTACTTTAATCTTAACTGTCTTCCGCTGAATTTCATTTGAAAATCCAGTGCAGGATACCAATATCTTACCTGGGTTTGATAATTACAAAACAACAACAATAAAAAACACACTAAAAAGGCCACATTCCCTTTTTTCTTTTTCAATGGGGATACAACCCAATTAATATGGGTAGGTGCAGATTGTGTTTCTCCACCAAGCAAAACCTAGCGAGCAGCTTCCGGTGGCCATTAGAATTTTCACTTATTTCCAAAGGGAATTCAACAATAGAGGTATTGCATTACTGAGTAATGAATACATCAAAGCTGGTGAACAATAAATTGCAGCTTTTACTCTGAGTGAGAACAAAATATAAAGCACCAATTTAAAAAATAATCAAATGACTACAATTTACTTTTTTGCTTTGTTTACAGATTTGAAAAACTTTAATTCAGCTCTATTAAGCACCTTTATGATAACATGTATCAAAAGTGCCATTCTTAAAATGTACATCAATGCAGGGAGTGTTTCCAGTTCCCTAAAGAGTAAACACCATATTTTCTTCTGTACACGTATCCTGAATGTGATCAGAGTATACCTGCTTCCTATATAATATTGTTCCTAGGGATACCCGCCTTGGTAGACTATACAGAATGAGTGCAGAATGTACCACTAAAAGGAAATCTTTAACATACGGAGGGAACAAGTACACATGGTTTTCATTATTCAGGGAGGAGGGGAGAGTATACATTATTGTCTTCCATGCCCTTCTCTGAGCCTCTTTGTTCATACATTTCACAGGAAAGTCCCAAAATAACTTTTCATGAAGTTTGATTTCTGCTATTCTCCTAAGGTTTTAATCCACCTCCACATTTTAGGAACTTATCAACAAATCAAAGTTATTTTAGTTTTATCGCTACTGAACATATTTACAGTTTTTCAACACACACACAGCTAATCAAAATGTTTATGGGTTTGTGGTAACTATCTTATTTGTTCTTACATTTTCAGAAATGAACATAAAATTCTGATTCTTGTAGCTCACTATTTCATTTAAATGAGACTTCTTTTTAAACCACACAGTTAAAAAAAAAACAAAAACTGATACAATGTATTAAAACACATAATAACAAGAGTCTACATGTAAAAATATAACTTTTACATACACAATTTCAAAATAATGATACGTTTGCCATTTGTTGCATAAAATTTACAAATGTATTTCATTACTATATAACTGGCAAAACAGGAGAACAGATGGAACATTTAGACCATTTCAATGGATTTATGGCATTTACTCAGTGCTGATAGGTGGAAAAACTACTTGAACAGGGATTTTTTTTTTCTTAATACATGCCAAGAATTGTGTGGCTGTAAAAATAGAAACGAGTTAGAGACAAAAGGATGCTGACAAATACTTAACTAGGAGCACTATTTGTTTACTGCACTATACACCAAAGTCAATCATTATAAAGATTCACGATGGAAGTTGGTTCAATTGTGCCCAGACGTCAAAGCTAGCTATCTGATGAGTCGCTGTGCCATAGCTTGATCTATGTTTCTATCAAATATGGTAAGTATAAACTTCATTCATACTGGCCAGAGAAATACTGCACTACCCCTCCTCAAAAAAGTGCAACTTAATGCTTTAGGACTTATAAGGCTTGTTATAATGCTGCATGATGATTGAATATTGGCATTTTTCAGATGAAGGAGGAGGCAGTTAAGTCATCTACATTTTAGTAAACCCATTTTGAAAAAAAAAAATCAAGAAAGCAACAAAATCAATCAGCTCTGTCACACTACTTGCAATTTTCTCATTTGACGGTTTTTGAACTTTACTTGTTTTTTTTGTTTTTGTTTTTTTCCAAAAATCTGACCATGTATTCAGAAACGCCTCACTGCACACTACTTCGGCTACACAGGTAGGTAACACTTTAATCATTTTGTTAAATCACAGCCACTTTGATTATGTTATGTTTCCGATGATATAAACATTGGAAGGCACAGTGGTAACATTGTAGCATTCTAACCTTGTACCTCTGAAAATCCCAGAATAGGGTCACAAATGCAACATTACAATTCAGACAAACTCTTTTTGCCATGTCTTGGTAATGCTGCTTGTAATATCTACACATGATGTGATTTTTAAGTCCTGTGTTCCCAAAAGACTGGAGAAACAACTTTCTACTTATTTATGAATGAGAAGCAACATCAGGGTCAGCATTTCATCCTGCACTACCCCTCTGGAAGCAGAGTTGGCACTACAGGTTACGATAACAAACCAGGGAAAGGGACAGAAATAAGACAAAAAAAAAATCCATATTTACAGTAAAATCTTTCTTTTAAAAAAGTTAATCAGTACTATTTTTTTACAGGAGAAAAAAGTCTGAAACAAATGAACAAAAGCTTACCATAGTCACTAAATTTTTAATATATATTTATATATATATTTATATATATATTTGTCATAGGTCTATAAGATCCATCTGTTCCTCCTACCCTAAGGAATGGCTAATGTCATCACTTCGTTGTCATCAGGACGTTTGCTGGTTTTGTTACTAGGGCAGCCGAGCTTCCCCTAATTCAATATCCAGTAATTATAAACACTAGCTGACTTGAATACCAACAAAAACGTTCATGTAGTTTTCTTCAGAAGTACACTTTTTCATTATTGCAAGTTTACAATTTTTTTTTAAATTAAATATTTTTTTTCAGACTTACAAATTAATTATATTTTTTTTTTTTTCCAAAAGAAGTTTAGGCACAAATGCATTGTTCCACAGTGTGGAAAGATTGCCGTTCAGTCTCTGGGCTGTGTCTCAGCCTGTACATACTGCTTTGCACATTCTGAATGATATGTTAAAGAAAGTCGTCCCTCAAGTTGCACTTTTTTCTTTCTTTTTTTTGTTTTTCTGTTTTTTGATAATTGGGAATGCTGAAACCTCTTGCGTCTGCGATTCATAACTACTCAGACTTGTCTTATATTACAAAAAAGGGGGTTAAGGAGAAGTGTTTATGTGGGTTTAAGATAATACAGCTGTTAAGGAAGTGGTCTCTTGTTTTAATGAAGCAATGTGGCAACTTGGACCTGAGAAAGGAAAAAAGAGAAAAAAAATTCATTAATATATTTGTAACAGAGGAAGTGTGCTGCTTCTTTTTTTTTTTTTTTAATTCTTTTTCCATGAAAGAAAGTATCTGTCAATTTGGGTAAAATTCACTTTTATAGCTGATACACTGGTGACAGTTACGAATGATCGGTTTCAGAAATGTTGAAAACAAACTTGCCCTTTTACATCTGTCCCATGTGATTCGATGCGTCTCCCATTCCAGGGTGTGGGCCGGCCAAGGAGAGTGGGGGAGGCTCTGAGGACACCTTCTCTTCCTCCCTTCTTTTCAGACATGCAGCTTTCGGATTCAGATTCCTTTCTGTGGAGGATTAAAGCACAGGACCTTTGTTTAATGCTGAGGCTTCTGGCAGAGGGCAGCAATGCACTCTTCTTGCGTGTCTGACCTTTTTCTCAGTGTTTATATTACAGAACAAAAGGAACAGTTACTACGTACTGTGGCGATCCATTTGGTCAGTCACTAGTAAAAGCTGAACTGCATGTGAGTGTGTACAGCCACTTTACAGCAAGCAAAGGTTGGTAAAGCAAATAAACTAAGCTCCAATTACTGAAAGGATATAGGGAAAGTTGCAATATAATCTTAGTTATAAGAATCCTACAACTTCATTACAGGAGAAAGGGATGCTGCCTTACTTAAGGATTTAGACACAGTCTGCAATGGAAACAATTCTTTGGAATGACGCTTGAAGGTCTACTGTCTGCCACTGCTCAAGGCTGGCATGCCCATCTCAGCTTGTGCCTGCCACAAGCTCCTCACGAGTTCTGCAAGGAGGCTGGCCTGCACTGACCTCGGACTTGCTGCTCCAGACTGAGGATGACCGCCACCGCCTGGTGGAGGATCAGGAGCTTGGTCTGGGGCTTGTCACTCTTGAGGTGGAGCTGCACCATGCGGCCGAGCTCTTTGAAAGCCTCGTTGATGTCACGGACCCGCAGGCGCTCTCGGGCGTTGTTGGCCATTCTCCGCTCCTTCTCACGCTCTGCCTTCTGCTCCGGTGTCAGGTCCTCATCGTCATTATTGCTGTGGGACAAAAGGGATGCAACATTTTCTAATGGTGTGGGGAAAAAGAAGGTGTCTACATTGTTTTCTTCCAGAGTTTTCAGGGAACTTTTCCATCTTATGCCATGTCTTTGGCAGAATTTTTATATCCACTGGACCTTGCAACTTGGCTGTGACAGTTCACAATACACAAGATACTTGGTTTTCTCACAGACATTAAACCCAAACCAAACAGGTGAGAGTGACGTAGATTAAAGTTAGAGTGCGGAGTGTGCCCATACTGATACAGGGGGGCAGAAAGGAGAAACAAAGCTTTTTTTATTCAGTGGGGTTACACTCTGAAAAGCAGGCGTTCACCAACTTACGCTTAGCATATGCTGCATAACCATGCTTCAGAAAGACTTTATGTTTATACTTCACTTTTTTAATATAGAGAAAACCTTTCATACCGTGACATCTGAAACCTAGGGGAAACAAGTAATTGAGAAATGATTTTGATAGGTCAAAAAAACACGGCAGCTTAACAGGAGTAAGAAGAAAGGCCTATATGTAAGACACCAGAGCAGTGGGAGTGAAGACAGTGAGGCTTTTATCCAGGTATCCCCATTACCTTGCTTTGAAGGCCTGGTCAACCCACTATGTAATTCTCATTTTCTCTATGTATGACATAAAAGGTTAGGAAAACATGACTTCCATGGTCTTTAATCTTATAGATGTTTATGATCCCCAGAACAAGTTTGGGAAACCTGAATTGATATCAGCCATGCAAAACGATTAAAAAAACCAAACACCTACAGCTTATGAATGATCATGACCTCACTGTGAGTCAAAAATGAAGCCAGAAAGCTGGGTGCAGTGGCTCATGCCTATAATCCCAGCCTGGACAATATAGTGAGACCTCTTCGCTATAAAAAATAAAAAAAATTAGCTGGGCACAGCGATGCACACCTGTAGTCTCAGCTACTCAGGAGGCTGAGGTGGGAGGCTCACTTGAATCTAGTAGGTGGAGGCTGTAGTGAGCTGTGATAAGGCCACTGCACTCCAGCCTGGGCAACAGAGCCAGACTCTGTCTCTTACCAAACAAACAAACAAACAAACAAACAAACAAACAAAAAAAAAAAAAAAGCCAAACGCTAATTTCTGATTGTGAAAACGAAAATATTCCATGGTTCATAACAAAGACATGGCTAGGCCCAGAATAGTCTGAAAAGATAAGATTGGTTCTGTCCATTTCCGGGTGTCACAGTGACAAATTAGAAACTTCTGAATGGAAGGCAAAGAGGATGAGGAGCCACCTGGAAAGCATATCATATGAGGAAACCTTCATGGCAGCACGGCTCAAATATTCCAAGAGCTATCATGTAAAAAAGAGAGATGTGCACGATGTCTTGTCTCAAGAAGGCAGAACGGCATGTGCTACAAAGCTCCAAATGACTATTATGAATAAACGTAAGTGAGGATTTTCGGGGGGCTTATGAGAGATTCAAAAAATGAAACAAACTTCACTGAACATCAGTAGACTTCCCATCACAAGAAACTCCATGGAAGTGACTAACAACCTACAGGGTAATTTCACACATCAGAAATGTTCACAGAATAAAGATGATTAATCACAACATTTTGGAGTTGGAAGATGTGGGAAATTATCTAGTCAATTCAATGTATACTTAATGAATGCTGGTTTAAAATTTATGACTCTGGTCTTCCATTGTGGAGAATCTCTGGGTAACTTTCAAGTGGCAATAAGGGACCAATTACACTTGAGAAGCTCCAATCAATCAAAAGTGAGAGTGGTATTCCTGGGTTGCAAGTACACGTTACACATAAAGATGATGCACGAGTCAAGAACACTTGGGTGAAGGAGAAAAGTTAGGGGCAAGGAGGATGACACTACAGAAGGACGCTGTAAGACCAGGCTCCTCTCTCTCCATAGCATAAGTGCCTTTCCAGAAGGCACTGTCTGCCACAGGTGTGTATGGTAAACAGGCAACTCAACTGAATCCACTGGAAAAGGCCCTCTTTCTCTGCCTTCTACCGATCCCTCCTCTGCCCTCATCCCCGACTGCTGCCAGTGCCAAGGAAATCAAGTAACAATTAATTCACTCCTATATTCTACTATGCAAATAGGCTGTAAAAAGCAAAAGAAAACAGTCTCTGCCAGGCCTGTCCGGAAGCTAAGCATTTGGGTGATATTTTTATACATCCAACATGTGCCACACCTTACACAAAGGAGACTGGAAAATGGGAACTTTTCTTCCAAATGTTTTCAGGCCAATAACCAATTAGAATTGGTTATTCACTTATAAATAAACTGGTTATGCAAATAAAACTGCCTAGATTTGAAAGGCACTGCCTCGTAATACAGTTTTGGAGGCATACAGAAGTAAATGTCATAAGAGTGACCTTTTTAAATAAGAAGGTTCTCAACAGCGAGTGAAAATGTTGTTCTGAAACATCAAAGGATCCATTAACATGCATAAGTTTGGCCACAGTAAGTTAAATTATCAAGAACTGACTGGTCGAACACAGAAGTTATTAAAGGTATGAAATTCCCTCCTTGGGATTTCTTGCCAAAGTGGCCAAGAATCAGAAAACGATGAGGAAGGAAAGGGGTTATCTAGAAGCATTTGGCATTTTAAAACTTCTGGCAGAACATGGAATTCATCTAAGTAATTACGAAGGTAACGTGAAGAGGCAGCATGTTCTTAATTCACAAAAGATTCCAAATAGAACCTTGAGAACCACAGCCTTTAGATGGAAAGTTGTAGTCTTAGGACACTTGGTTGAATTTGTGAATAAAAACAACCGAAGGGAATTGAGGTAAACTACATGGGTGCTGGTATTCAAACACCATCTGATTACCAGATTCAAGTTCAAGGAGATATAGATTCGAATTTAAAGATAGCAGATATTTAAGAAAACCAGACAGAAGCTATTTTCCTGCAGTTGTGTTTTCTGCAGAAAAGTGTGTCCAGGAGGAAAAACCATTAGCAATTTAGGTATTACTCATACACATCTGCATGTTTAGGATAAATCTAGGAAATCAGTATTTTCTCACTTTAGAGGTAAGAAAAGAGTTATAGTTGGCACATACATCAATTGAGTTTTTAACACGGCTACAATCTCTTTTTAGAAATATTATAGACACAACATTTCTGACCAAATTTGTAGACTAAGTATAGTTTTAAAAATAAACTGTACTTGAATCAGATACAAATTGTTTTCACTGTGTGTCATTAGCATTGGGTCCAGATTCATAAATGCCAAAACATTTTAGGCTCCACTAGAGTACAGGTATCTTAAACGATACTTTTAGTACTTCTAGAGTAGGCCTTTAATTTTCTTTTCAGCTGTAAATCTACCTGCCAGGAAAAAACTGAATAGTTTCTTCCCATTCTGTTCACTTCATCAAAGTCCAATAAAGGAATTAAATGAAGCGACAGTATTATATACTGTTACCTAGATCTTGACCTAGTAATTGATTTGATATCCTTCTTGTCGTCATCTAATTTCTTGTCCTCCGAAGATTTCGTGTCTTGCAGGTTCTCATCGCCCTCGTCGTCGGATTTGATCTCAGAGCTGCCAGAGGAGACACTCTGCCCCTGTAGTCCTGGTGGCATGCCTACAGAAAAAGAGGAATCAGATGATACGTACACCAACATCTCACTGCCTGCACACCAGATTGCAAGGCTGCCAGCAGACAATTCATACTGCTGAACTGTGATCCTTCTGTCACTTTTTTTTTTTCCTGCTATCTGTTGAAGTTTCAAAAAATGCACCTGCAGAAACAAGTTTTCTCTGCATTGGCTCTAAGGTTAAATTCTATTTTGCAATCTTTTGGAGTAGATGGTAATTTCACTGTCTACAAAACATCAACTTAATTGCAATGAAAATCATAATCATGAAAATCACACAGCCAATGTTCTGATTAAGAACCCAAGTAAATATCAGCTATTATATTGAGTTTCTTCTATATGCAATGATTTAATAGGAAAATGTCCTTAAAATATAATTCCCAGGGAGTATGCTAAATATGTGCAGTCAAGACTTCAATAGGTACCCTAATGATATTCTGAAATTAGGCTTCTCTTATTCTCAAGGAGTAATCAGCATTTTAAAATGGTACATATGGAAGGCAGTTTGCTACTCATTTTAGAAATTTCTAGCTTTATCATTGCTCAACTTTCCAAGTCACACTGCATTTTAAAACACGATCCTAATGTAATAAATTTTTTAAAGGTAGAACTGTATCTGTCAAGTATTCCCCCTTATTTGTAATCTGTGTATTCTAGAACCTTGCCACTCAAACTTTGGTCCATGTGGCCTCATCACCTGTGAGCCCATTAGAAATGGACAATCCCAGACCTACTGAAGCAGAATCTGCATTTTAACAAGATCCTCAGGTCGTGCTTATGTGCAGTCTGAGAAGTACAGATTTCGGACAAAGAGGACAAAACCCAAAGGCTCTTGATAAGAAAGGTCCTGGCCAGGTGCAGTGGCTCACGCCTGTAATCCCAGCACTTCGGGAGGCTGAGGCACATATTATCACTTGAGGTCAGGAGTTCAAGACCAGCCTGGCCAACATGGTGAAACACTGTCTCTACTAAAAATATGAAAAATAGCCGGGCATGGTGATGCATGTCTGTAATCCAAGCTACCTGGGAGGCTGAGGCAGAACTGCTTGAACCTGGGAGGTGGAGGTTGCAGTGAGCTGAGATCGCACCACTGCACTCCAGCCTGGGCAACAGAGTGAAGCTCTGTCTCAAAAAAGTCCATAAAATCATACTATTCATATAAAATGGGCAGACATACCCATACATAAAATTGACACTCAGATCTGTACAATGTTGAACAGTTGAAAAAATGCCCACATGTATTCCTGTGGCAATGTTATCATTTTTATATTAAACGTGAAGGGACTAGAAGATGTTATCTAAGTGACTCCTAGTCAGCTGGCCAATAGCAGCCCAACTTCCTGGGGTCATGAAAAGCTGCTCACAGTCACTGCTATGAGGCAATCATTAGAGGGCTAGATGACTCAAGAGCGAAAATCATGCAACTGCAACCAAGCTCCATTTTTAAAATGCACCTATATTTCCTTCCATCTGAAACAACAACAACAATTTCCTTCCTTCCTATTCATTTGGAAATATCATTTTCAGGCCACAACTAACCACATTAGAGGACCTGAATGAGAAAAATGTGGAAATAGCTAAAATAAAATTTCCTCTCATCAGTCTGTGGCCTCATTCCTGGCTGATATAGGACCAGGATTTCAGAGGATGTTTGAGGAAAACAGTCCCTGGAGAAACATGATTAGCGGGCGAAGTTCTAAATACTTTCCCATTTCCTTACCATTTTTGTGCCCAATTTGATTCTTGGGTTTCTGCCAGTGCTTCTTGAGGGATGAACACCAAGAGGCTGGGTATCAATACTGGGCCTATTGTGAAAGTGAGGTCAGAAGTGCCCTGGTGAGGCCAACCTACCTCTGTAAGGGTCCTGGGGTGGGTTCAGGTCAGGGGAAGTTGCAGACTGGACAGGAAGCTGTGGGACTGGAACCTGGTTTGGCAGAAGAGAATGGCTGCCTCTCAGGGCCACACCATCTTCACGATGGGTCCCCACCTGAAAGGGGCGAGAGGAACCAGAGAGGTGAGCAGGAACCAGAGGTGTGACTGCTATTTCCAGAGGCCACGAGGACCTGATGAAAGCAGGCTGGCTTTTCAAAAACCATACTCCCAAACTCATTTCACTAGAGGGCGCTGAAGGACCGCACATGCACCTATAGTTCCCGGCGAAAACACTTAACACTCAGTAAGACGCCGTGCTGTACATTCAGTGACAAATATGGCAGAGTAGCTCAGGCAGGTAAAACGTCAAATTGTCTCCCAGGGTGCTGCAGTGGAGCGCACTGATTCGTACCCATCTGTCTTCTATCATGTCCGCCAACAGATCTGACAATTATCTTAATGCCCATATGCTTAATTGTGGGCTTCTCAATTCCCCCATTGCTATCGGAAATCCTACAGGAATTTCAATTTGGCATTCGACTTTCATTTCAGGGGATAAGATTCTCAGGCCTGCCATTTTTTTTTTTCCATAATGCCAGCTAAGCCTCTGACAGCGGAAGCTACAGCAGTATGGGACACAGCCTCTGCTTGGTACAAATATAATAAAATGTCACCTGGCTTTCCAAAACTGGCAGCCCATTCCAAATTAATGTTTACTGTATTTCATCAGCTGCTGAGTTTCAAATCCAAAGGGGGATGGTTTCTGCCAATGCCACCACACCGGAAAATGTACCAATAAAGGTTTTATTAAACACACCAGTAATGCCATCATTGCCATGCAAGGATGTTTGGACATTTTTCCATTTTTTCCCTCACTATTCTGATCCTAGAAAGACACCATATTGTAAATACTCTCGATGCTTCCAAAAATGAAATTATAGAGTACAGCATGATTACTTGATTAAAAAAATACTGCTGAGCTTTTTATTAACTACTGCTATCTACTCTAGGGTCCAGAGACACTGAACTTGCGGCACTGAGACAGCAACTGCCTACTTTATAGCATATGCCTTCAAGCAAAAACATTAAGCATTTATAAACTAAGAGGACAATGAGTAGTTCACATTTTCTTTTCTATTTCCAAGTATTTTCTTAGCCTATGGTTAAGTAAGCATTTACACAGGACGGTGAGTCTAAAACACAAAAAATTAACCATACATTTATACTGCTATGAATCAGGTTTATTTTTTTCCAGTCAAAAATATGAAACCAGAAAGGAGAATCTTCACTCTTTTGTTACCAAAATATTTTAAAAGGGTATTTCCAAAGAATGCATCAATAATAAGAATCTGAACCAACAACGATCAAATTCACAGGACCTAATAAACACATGCTATTTAAAGGCAGGTATGTATTGTAAGTATCGCCTACAATATTTTGCTTTTTACTGAAAATATATTTAAGTAAGTGATCCTGAAATATGCCATTTTTATATTCATGTGTACGTGCGTGTGGTGTGTGTGTGTGTGTGTATATATGCACTCCAAAATATTTTTTTAAATTTTGGGTGGAAAGGATCACATAAATCATAAATCATATTGTTTGGATTCAAAATACAGGAAGAATAGGAAAAGACTTGAGGCTTATGAGCATCAGGAAGTATCAATAAGTGTTTCAGCAGAGAGAGGTGGGAAGTCCAGCACTGCTGCCCGGTGCCTGTGTCGCAATACAGAACTTTCTGAATGGTGGTTATGTGGCCTCTATGGGGTGCTTCAAATGTACTGAGACTGGTATCTCCCAAAGCAGCCCATTCCATTTTTACCACAAATTGGCCTCTTTGTAGATTTCACTCACTGATCCTAGAGCTCTATGGCATTAAGTACAGACCTTTTTTCAAAAAAAACATATTCAACCCTGTTGCCTGCCACACCACTCCTTTTCTCTGTGACTGAAGTCTGCTTCAGTCTACAGGCAGACCACGCCCACCTGCTCCTGCAACCATTTGTAACTGACTCTCCTATATATTTTAATTTTTATTCAGAAGAGTGATAGCTATTTTCCATTGAGGTTTTGATTTGCTGTTTTTATATTCATGCATTAGAAAATGGATTCAATCAATGATTATCCTTTCAATCTAAGATGTCAACTTGTAAGCATGAATTTTTACAGGCCTTGATAAAATGGTGGCTCTTTATGTCTGTCAATCAATATCTAAATAATTCTTTGTGCTGATTCGTATTTATTTATGTTCCCAATGGATGTAATTTCTTGAATTTCCACAAAGGATGACTCTAAGTCAAAATCACTGAAAGTAACCACAGATTTGAGCATAGAGGAGAAGTATACTCCTATTTCAGAATCATTAACACTCTCAAGACTTATTTGCAAGCATCTATGACATATCTTAAGGTTAATGTTTTGCTTTTTACTTAAAATATATTCAGTTATTGATCTTGAAATTTTTTTCCTCTAGATCACATTGAGGTAAGTTCTTAAAAGAGGAAAAGAGAACCCACGGAATCATACATGACAACTGGTATATAACAGGTACATAATAACTGCAGACAGAATCCTGTGTTTTGACCGAAAATACTTGCATGTTATATAGAAAGAATAGCCTGTGTAGTTCAAGAACCCTCAAAACTCAGGCTATCTTCACTTACGATGATCTTTGTCTCTGTTTTGTTAAAATCCATTTAATTTTGAATCTTTCTTCTATACAATGACTGTAAACTCTTAAATATTATAAATATATTTGAGGATATAGTTGTTCCAACTACATTTTTGTTTGGATTTTAGGCCCATATGTTACCTAACTCCATCTATTTTCTATAGATCATGTTAGATCATCTCAGTATCAATCATTTTCCATAAAGAATGATAGAGACAAAGTTGTTCTGATGCTTTTGTTTTTTAAAATTTAAATTTTTTTTTTTTTTTTTTGAGACAGTCCTCGCTCTGTCGTCCAGGCTGGAGCCTCTGCCTCCCAGGTTCAAGTGATTCTCCTGCCTTAGCCTCCCAAATAACTGGAATTACAGGTGCCCACCACCACACCCGGCTAATTTGTCGTGATGTTTTAAGACTTCCCTTGTAACTGTGTCTATTCCAGGTCATGTGAATGACCTCGGACAGGTCCAGAGCCATGTAATAATGAGCTTGATCTCCAGGATAGGATCAATTCCATTGCCCGTGGCTGTGGAATGGTATTCCAATTTGAAGAATTGGCTTGGCTTTGCTTGTTTCCTTGGCCACAGATGGCATGTTCTAACCCTGTTTACTTCTCTTTCAGAAACATTATTTCTGGTCACATGAGAGACAAGGGAAGAAACACGGTGGATGGTCAGCACAAATCCATCACTAGAATAACACAGAAATAGATGGAGAAACCCACACTGTTCTCTGTATATACAAGGGTCAGGGATTGTCCACTGGCATTAAGGTGGCCCATTCATAGGATGACCCATGTCTGCTTCAAATTGAGCTGGGCCATCCAATGATCTTGGCATTCTGAACTTCAATACGTCACAATGTGACTAGGAAAAAGGAGATTCCTGCAAATCAATTCTAAGAATGACATTTGGTCCCTATTTTTAGAAAATCTGTACTTGGTTAAAGCCCTATTTTGATAACCTTTTCATAGAGATAACAGTAGTCTAAAGTTAAAAGCCAACTTATGAAAAGTTAATTAATACTCATTGTAAATGTGAATCTTTTCATGGTCATGTATAATGCAGTTTTAGTGATAGCTATGCTAAAAGAAGTGAAATTTAAAAATTATTCAATGATTATTCATTGATTGATCAGAGCATGCATTCAACAAACATTTTCTAATCTAGCCCATGCCTGTCACTTTGTGAGACACTGGGGACAGAATGAGAAATAACTCAGATGTGGTCCTGGTTTTTGTGGAACTCATAATGATTCTTGGGCGGATTTTTGTACACTGATCAATTTAGTGGGGCAGTTTTAATAGTAAGGAAGAGAAACCTATTTGAGATTGTTCAAATAAAAGGAGATTTATCATAAAGAGTTTTCTGTAGCTTAGGTTTTAGACTTAGAGAGCTCTTGGGAACCGAATGACACTCCTTGCCTCTGCTGGGCTATTCAGCCTCTCTCCTCTCTCTGGGGGCACCACTGCTTCTCTTCGGCTTCTGCTCTCTCATGAGGACATATTGGACTCATTCTTCATGATACCTCGTGGTGCATTCCTTCTGGTTCTGTACCTGCTGCTGATTTCCTCTTTGTCTTCGTATTTCTAAGCTTAGAATGCCAAGATCATTGGATGGCCCAGCTCACTTTGAAGCAGACATAGGTCATCCTATGAATGGGCCACCTTAATGACAGACATTTTCCTGGTCCAGAGAGCTACAAAGGAGGAAGGGGAGACAAGATCATGTAGTCCAAACACAGCCAGCTTGGCCTGTCCCGTCCACATTTTGGCTGGTACGTGTAGGTGTAAATATCTGAGTTACACTGTATATTAGGTCAAATTATACTCAAATTCCAACACATCTATTTAAATTCTCCTGTGTGAATTTGTCATTGGATAGAATTAAATGTCATTAGATATGCAATAATTATTTTGAATCATGTAAGCACCATATAATTTTAAATAACCTTAGTTTCCAAGAAAGGGCTTGATAAACTGATAGAAGCACTTTTAAATCATAGAACTTAGACATCAAGGGCTTAGAGGACCTTCGTTATATATCAGTTAGGTCAGACTCTTCATTTTACAAAGAAAGCTAAGGTCAAGAACGGTGAAGTGACTTAAGATCTAACTTTAGATGTTTAGTTAGAGATCTAAAACAGATTTTGAACTCAGAAAACTTACAACATTGAACAATTATATAGGAGAGGGGAGCAGAGTTAGGGGGCAAGAGGGGTTTATTTCCCAGAGCTTTTGTTTTAAAACAGCGCACGTGTGTGTGTGTGTGTATGTCCATACATGCACATACACACCTAGGTACAAGCATATGACATACATATATATACATACATATACAGATATAGGAAAATCATTTCCATTTTCTTTATTGTAGGGGGGAAATCATAGTTCATTAACTCAGGCCAAGGCCAAGATGTCTAACTAAATTATAAAATTTAATATTTGCCACGATCCCTCCAACATAAACAGATTTAAAAGACATGCAGATTCAAATTAGGTGGTTGTTGGCAAGGCTGTTTTTATATGGAGATGCATTCAGCATTGTGGTAAATATCCTTGTCCTTATCCTCTAGCTAACAACAAACACCACAAACAAAAAAGACATTCAATATTTTTGCTCTCTTTGTTTCCAGGGAGTATTGTGAAAGTAATTATTCTGTTGTATTTAAGAGGCCTATTTCATGGATGGGAAAATGTATTAAATTTCATTTGGCAGTTATTCAATCCTAGTTAATGTTATCTCCAGAGATAACTGCTTCAAAACAGGCTTTCAGACCCCAGTCACTTCTATTCTACCATAATCCTTCTAAAAGAGTATAGAATGGGAACTTTAGGAAACCTGTCACAGTTTCTAGACCAAGTGATAACGACACAAAACTGGATATACTATTATAAACATTTTGGTACATCAAAATTAAAGTTTGCTGTTAATGACATCTGGTTTCCAATTTTGGACATAGGTTTTTTTGTTTGTTTGTTTTTAGAAAGAAGAACAACAAAATGGGACAAAGACAGAAGTCCTGGTAACTGTGACTTACTGTTACTTTTCGCTCTTGTTTTTCCATTAACACAAAAGAAAAGCTGATGTGTTTTCACTGTAATTAGAAACCCATTGATACAGAAAACAGTTTTGGTGTCTGAGCTGTAATCTCCCCATGAAATATCAATTATACATGACAGTTGTAGAGTACTAGATTTCAGTTACAATTATCTGGCCAGACCTCTGTCATATTAGAGGAAAGCAAACTTATTTTCTCAAAAGTGCAAAACACCATTTAGTACAAAAGTGCATCTTTTAAAGAGGTGGGAGGCGGCCATGCGAACTTCTTTAATGGCTCACAGATGGGAACTTGGAAGTTCATGGAATGGCAGCAGTAGACAGATACTGTGAGGAACAACACTAGAGGCACAGAGGCTCTGCAGGAAACAAGACCTACCTCTAATAACCACCTGTTGTGGGAGAAAGAGCTCACATCTGGGACACTCCAACCACAAACATAATTTCCATATTTCTCAGTTTAAAAAATTATCAGATTGTTTTTCTTTAGTACACGTGATTAAACCTTTAAGAGACTTTTCATTTACAGCAGATCTGGATTCAATTCTTTTGTTTGGATTTTTATTTGATTCTTAACATGTTTGTTGGGAGAAGATTTCATAACTGTCTTGAGAACACCTACATTGTTTTCCAGAAACATCATAGCTTCACTTATGTTCTGTATGAAATGTAAGGTAATTCCTTATTGTGTAATTCTTGGAGATTTATTTAGTATTTATTCTCCAGATAATAAAATAATTTTCAAGAGGATTTAAACATGAGCTAAATGATCCTGACCTTGGCAGTGCTTGCCTATCATGCAATCAGCTGGGCTGAAACTCCCCTGGATGTTCACCAAAATGGTTAAATGAATGATTCTGTGATACAGTTCAAGAAATGCAAATGGATGTGAGCCGACCTCAGTTCATCTTTCTTGTAGTCACTCATATGTTCCATCTATTAAAACTGTTTCATTTATCTTTTCTGTATCTCCACCCCACACCCTCAATTCTCAACATCATTTTCCTATAGTGGAAACCATAACTGGATGGAGCTCACCTAGGGGGACAGTGGCAGGAGATTAACAGAGCCCATTCCTCTATGTCTTCCTTGCTCCACGTAGCAGGCTAGTAAGTAGGTGGTATGGAACTAAAGTTAATCCATCCTAGTGAACCAAACATATCTAGCACAGAGAGTATGGGGAAGTCTAGCAATTATGTGTAAACAGCTTCTGTTTAAAGGAAAAGACAACTGGACACTTGATTTACACTTGGAATTCTGAATGCCTGAAGTGCAAGCATACCTGTGAGAGTGCACAGTCATGCTGCTCACCTCCACACACTTTTTAGCCAGTCCAGGTGACCCATACCTAAGGATCCCTAGGGATTTACCATTACCAACTGGCCTTTATTTTTTAAATGCTTTTCTTATTATTTAAGTAACACATGCTTATTGTAATATATTTGGAAAGAGAGCAGAAGTGTAAAGAAGTTCACCTAAACTAATGAATCATTTCTTCCCCATCACTTTCTAAGTACTCATCTTTTAAATGCAATATTCTCTCTCCATCAGTTGATCCCTTGCAATATTAAGGCTTCAGCCTGGCTCTTGCCTGCTGCATGGATTCAGTCTAAGAGGTCCACCTTGTGCCAATGCATCCTTCACCTAGACTCCTAGGACCAATGCAGTTCCCTCCTATTTTTATATTCCTCACTATCAATGTTCAATTACCTACGCATGGCCTCTCATCTGCTGGGTTGATGCCCACATCACTAAGGCTTGAGCAAAGCCCTCCCTGCTCTGTCTGCTGGGCTGGTTTTTTTCCCAACTCACCAACTGCTTCTCTTTTATTAAAGCTCCACAGATCCCCTTACTCTCTGACCCTTCTGGGCTGAGTGGTTCTCCAGAAATCTCTACTTTCTTGTCACCTCACTGAGCTCACTATGCATTACAGACACCACCCTTAAAACACATTCAAGGTCATTGTTGAATGGTGCAGGGCATAAACTTCAATAAGTTTGTTTTGCTGCCATTCGTGAAGCCTATACTTGTCTCCATTTGTGAGCATCCCATCTCAAGGACAGGAACTGCACAGGAGTGCAATAGTACAATGTGCAATTAGATGCTTAGTAAATTATGACACACATCTTATGGATCTGTGAGACTATGTCTGAAATCTAAGGCCTTTGATATTGTCAAATATACATTTAGCATGTTTCTATCAAATAATAAACATTTCACTTAATTTGACAAGCACCTTATGAAAGTGTACTATATGCAAGACACTACATGGGCATTTGCAGGGAAAAATAATAAAAGACAGACATGTCTATAACTTTGCAGGCACTGATTTTTTTTTTTTTCTTTTTTAAGATGGAGTCTTGCTTTGTCACCCAGAAAGGAGTGCAGTGGCATGATCTTGGCTCACTGCAACCTCCGCCTCCTGGGTTCAAGAGATTCTCCTGCCTCAGCCTCCCCAGTAGCTGGGATTACAGGCATGTACCATCACGCCCAGCTAATTTTTGTATTTTTAGTAGAGGCGGGGTTTCACCATGTTGGCCAGGTTGGTCTCGAACTCCTGAACTTGTGATCCTCCCACCTCGGCCTCCCAAAGTGCTGGGATTATAGGCGTGAACCACTGCGCCTGGCCCAGACACTGAAATTTTAATGGTGGGATAATATAATTACTATACAAGGCAAAATACGATGAATGTCATAAGAGTACAAGGTCATGTAGGGTTTTAAAAAATGATGACGTCATACCCATTTGGGAAACCAGGGACTACTTGAAGAAGAACATGGTATTTTAGGCAGGTTTTGAGTAGATGGGTAGAATTTTGATACAGCTTATCCAAATATATTTTTTAAGAGCTGATGCTTAACACAATTAAATAACATCCCAAACTTAAGTGAAAATTTCATTTTACATCAATAAGTGGCATGATTTAGATACTGGGTATGTGTGAAGAAGCAAGCAGCAAAGGACTGTGTGTTAACATGTGTTTTCATATTGTCAGACTACATATTTCTGACAAAAAGCAGATTTTTGTAAAGCCCTTTGTGAAGCTCAATGGCTTTGCTACAAAGTGAACAACACAGGGCATTTTGGACACAAATGATACCTCACTGTATGTGTGTATTATTGGCCCAAATGATTCACTCTTATTTAATTGCCATGAAGTCTTTCATCTCCCAGCTATACAATAATAGTTTCCATATGACTAGTGGCTCTGCTATAAATAAGATCAAAAGCAGAAGAAAGGATTTAATGAAAGAAAATGACATTAAGAGTAGCATTAAATCAGGGGGAAAATACCAATATCCAACTCTTTTTTTTTTTTTTTTGAGAATAAAGCACCCAGAGTACTAAGTAGCTTCCCCAATATCTCATGAAAGGTCTTTTTACAAGCAGTAGGTATATGCAGAACCCATCGTGTGCACGTTAGAATGGCAATGATTAAGTTGTGAGGGTGTGTGAGAGGTAGAAGGCAGAGTGTCCCATTTAGAGTCAGGTAGGAGAACAGGTAATAGACCAAACGGCTAATTTCACATGGTAAAGAATACAACTGCAATGTGTCAATGGCAAACGTCCACCCATTTCTCTGCCCTTTTCTGTTCTATTTGATGGAGAAAGACTTTTTGGTAATCCAGAGTTTTTCAGAGAATCATAACATTGCTCAATGCCTGTACATGAGTTCTGAGAAAGGAAGTTTTTTTTGGCAAGGCACAGTGACTTGATATGAAAAGCCAACTTCCCAAACAAATTTTCTTCTAGTTCTTAAAAAAAAAAATACAATGTTAATCTCTATTCCTGACTGGATAAACAGCTGCTAATAACCTCCAGCTCCCAGGGGAGGAGGCTTATTTCCTTTCATCTTCAGACTGGTGGATACCTGACGTGCACTGGCCTTTAGTGGTTCCACATGCTTTTTGCTTTGCTTTTTTTCCAAACTGCTTCAATATGGGTCTTGCCAAGTTGGGTCTCTTTTCCCCCTTTCCCTTCAATTGCATCCAAAACCTCGGAAGATATAGTCAGTTATGGTACTGCTTATTTGAAATAGTAGTTCTTTTACTGTTGGTGTGTTTAAAGAGAAAATTCAAACACTTATAATCTCCCAAGGAGACTAGAGCCTTGGGCTCTTGTATCTTGAAGCCCTGTGAGAAAAATGACCATTTTAGTTCCTTTCATACTGAGCTAATTATTCGTTTGAGGGCTGGCTATGTTCAAAACTACTCAATTTCTAGTAGTATTGCTTGTGCACTTACTTATAATACTTATAGCTGTGTCCTAAATAAAGGAGCAAACTTCAACACTTTTTCTTCTAATAGGAAGTGCCCTGCAGAAGATTCCAGAGCCAGCTGGCCCCTGGAGTCTTTCTCACTTGCTCTTAAGCACCTGCTTTAATGGTGACCTCAGTTCTATATCTCAAGATTTAGACATTTTGCAAAACAGCTTTTTAAACAAAAACCAGCTGTTTCCCATCTAGACTACAGGGGGAAAATTTTGGGCAGCTTACAGAAACATTACCCAGAGACTACCATTCTCCAATAACTTTCACACACTTCCAGCTCCAAAAGAGACCCGTCCGTGTGCAGAAGCCACAGAGAAGGCAAATGTGAAATTAAAATGTGGAAACTCAATACCGTGGTTTTTGACAATGTGTCCAATTAACTGCTTTAAAATGAATGTGGCTATTGTATCAGGACAATGTTCCCCCAAAGATGTCATTTAACTAATATTGGACAGATCTTTTGGTTAAACTCAACTTTATAGTTCTGAGATGATTTATGGATACAGAGGAAGCTATAATTATGCATAACTGTGAATGTCAACCAATTAGGTAGAACCCTCACATTACAGAACATGTAATGCTACAGCTTTTTTTCAGTTCTCACTCCTAAAGCTGCTTTGCCTAAACCCTCTTCTTACTATGAACCCATTTTCAACTTCTGTTTTCTAAGCAATTAAGATACTTTTGATTTGAAAAATTTACAGCCACAATAAAAGTTAAAATAACACAACGGCCATGGAATGTGAAAAAATATAAAATGGCCAAGGCCTAATCTTGGCTTTTAAACGGTGCCAAGTTGCTCCAGTATTTTCTGTTTTGGTATGAATGACATAACTGAATTACTTCATGAGTTGCTACTTTAATTCCTAAGGGTGGAAAATTCCATGAGTTAACTTAATTTGGATGTAAAAAATATACATGAAAGCTCACTCTTCCTGTGGACTCTCATGTGAAATATTCGAGCCAATTGCTGGAGCTGCTGTGCTGTGGAGGGGCTTTTCCCCCAGTGCAGCCCTGGCTGGCAAGCTGCAAGGGCTGGTATCATAAGGCAATTTTCTTATTTCCATTTGGATGCATGAGCCTTTATTTTCTGTTTTTGTTTTTAAATCATGTTTATTATATGGCTCTGCAACGCCTTTTCTATCCTGTCTCTAAGTGTTGAAATTCTTTGTGGACTTGAATATGAGCTCAATGGCGTCTTCTCCGGGAAGCATTTCCTAGCAGTCTGAATCGCTTCTTAGGTCATTTCATAATTCTACCTTGCATTATAGTTAGACCCATATTTGTATTATCACCTACCAGGATAAAAGGCCTGTAAGATCAGATACTTTCTTTTACATGTTTATGAATCCCCAAAAGCATCTGAAGCACAGCAGATGCAGAAGGGCTGAATGAACATATGTGTATTTTCTAATATATACAATATATACTTTTCCCTCCAGAAAATCTGCTTTCTTGAGAAAATAAGAGTAATATTACATTTTTTTAAACGCACAGTTGTGCCTATTCCAAATTATGGATAGTTTAAGATTATGTCCTTGTAACAGTTCATTTAAAAAATGATGATTACTGTGCTATTAAAAGTGTCTGCCTGCTTTTGCCTCCAAAATTTAAGAAGAAAACCATGTAAAGATTTAAGAATATCATGAGGTTATAGAGTCTACTTTAAATATACGTGTGTGTGTGTGTGTCCTTTACATTATAAAACTGGGAAAGCCAATAAGGTTTCTGTTTTTGATTTATTTAAAATTCATAGCTCCAAGATGCAAAACACTAGAGAATTAGGATTTGTTTGTCCTAGGTGCAGAGAAAGCAGGGTTTTGAGGTAAACATTCAATGCCAGACTGTCTGTTTCAACATCATAGGGTCTGAATTTGAGTAAAATATGTATTGATGTGGAAAGAAGGGGAAATACCTAAGGTGACCAACTGCATTCACATAAGGGCATGCACAGTGTCCTAATCACTTTTCTTAGGGCTTGCTGAATAGAGCTTAAAGGATCTCACCTCTATTGCTATATGCAGAATCTTTTGACTTTTCTTTAAATTAATATAGAAATATCAAATGGTGAGCTCAAGGATTCTGCAGCTGTTATCACTAATCCATGGTTAAAAGAATTTCTTCAAGTTTTTTTTCCCTTCTGTCCTTTTTCCCTTTTCAGTTTTTTAAAAATAAAGTATGATATTGATAAAGATCAAAACTTTCAGTTGAGCTTGCTAATCTGCTCTCCGAAATACTTGACAGTTGTGGAGATTAGGAGAGATGACAGAACACCAGAGAAGGCAAATATCCTAATTTAAAGAAAAACAAGATAGTAGCTATTGAAAGATGATGTTGACCACCAATAGCTTGGGTGAAATTCTGTAACAGGCTATTTAGAAAATAGTTTTGAAAGTGCTCTGAAACAGAGGAATGGCCTCTCAAACTCAGTCTGTTTCCACCAGAGCAAGGCCTTCTGGACAAGACTCATTTCCTGCTTCACAGTGAGCGCTGCACGCCTGGCTTCTGGGACAACGCTGCAGACACAATGAGAAAAGGTTGGCCACACAGTGTATAAGGAGGGAGACAGGACCAGCTGAGATTAAACTAAGGACAGAAGACAGCACACGTGTAGAAAGAATGTCTGTAACACTGAGCCTCATGGCCTTCTGGTCAATTCCCTCCCCTGAAAATAATTTTATTGGTGGCTTTGATGTGGACATTAGTCACATCCATCACATCTGCCAGCAACAGAGATGGCAGAGTATGTGACTGAATGAGGACTTCAGGGAAACTATTAAACAGGAATCAGACTGAGGCTACAATATAACATTCAATGAGGTTTCATGAAGTTTTGTACAAACACAACAAAAAGTACACAATGAGACTGGGGAGATATGTGGCTTATGGACTTCAGCTGATTACAAATTGAACCTATGTCAGCAGGACAATGGAAGCATCAAACACAGCAAAACAGAATTTTGTTAGGTGGTCCTGATGAAGATACAAGGTACTGAATGGGGGAGGAGATAGATCCATCCTAGTCCACTTCATCCTTCCTTAAGCACTGTGTTCAGTTTTCAATTTCACACACTAAAAGGTTCTTGTGGAGAAATAGGCATCCTTGCTAAACTAGGGAGAATGCACTGGGAAGCGATGGAGTTCATGACAGGGAGTCTGAACTTTTTTTCAGGTTAAACATTTGAAGATACTGATGTTTCCTCTAGAGGAAAAAAACACTGAGTAGACTGTCTTCAAATAACTGAGCTTCTCAAGCGCTTGTTGGACTTGACTTGCAGGCAATTCTATTGGGCAGAAACATAAGGACTGCAGAAAAAAGCAAATTTGGGCTGGACCTAGGAAGAACTTTCAAACATTTGACGAAAATGGACTTTGGGGGCATTTGGAGCACCCTTGAAGGAAGGAGGTTGATCAAGGCTTGTTGACTGCTGGGCAGGGAATCTGTAGGAGGATTTCGGTAGAGATAATCTCTTAAATTCCCTGGGAGTCCATGGGAATAACTGCTTAGAAATGAAGTATGCACTCAAATAGACATAGAACTTTATGGAATCAAAACCTATGAAAGGCCAAAAGGAGCAAGACTGAAGATGCTGATGCCTCTGTTGATCATATCTTTGTTGAAGAGGTCTACACAGAAACAGAATTTTCTGAATCCTGCTGCTCCCATGACTATATACCAGTAAATGCCACATCACATCAATGCCCACTACCCTCTCTTTTTGCCAAATATTATTGGCAGAGCTAAAGAGCAACTCATTGCAGGCAGCCTACGGCCAACTAAAGAGTTTTCTTGGATTTCATTAGTTAAGTCAGAGTAACAGAAAGGTTTCTAATATCTACCACTCACAGTTGTGAAATGGTTATGATATTAGGGTAAAGAGGAAGTCGGCTGAGCAGTGTAGGATATAGCACAAGGAGTGCTGGTCTGCTTGCTGTTTTGTCTGGTTTCCTTTTTTGTGTGTACAGCAGGGTCTCACTCTGTTGCCCAGGCTGGAGTGCAGTGGTACACTCTTGGTTCACTGCAACCTCTGCCTCCAGGGTTCAAGCAGTTCTCCTGCCTCAGCCTCCTGAGCAGCTGGGATTATAGGTGTGTGCCACCATGCTCGGCTAATTTTTGTATTTTTGGTAGAGACAGGGTTTTAGCATGTTGGCCAGGCTGGTCTCGAACTCCTGACCTCAAGTGATCCACCTCCCTCGGCCTCCTAAAGTGCTGGGATTATAGGCATGAGCCACGTGTCCAGCCTCTTTTGTCTGGTTTCTAATCCTACTAGTGAGTAACCATGGTTTGGTCACTTCCCCTTCCTAGGCCTCAGTCTTCAAAAGAAGGGCAATGGGTTAAGTGATTTCCAGGGCACTTTTAGAATCTAAAATTCAGTGGTCTGAGCTCTTAACTGTACAAGGAAAACTATTTGAAGTTGTTTGTCCTATGAAGCCCTGAGAGGTAAAAGCTCTCATGTATTTAATGTCAGTTAAATAAAAAGATACTACCTTGCCTAAGGAATGCTCTTTTGACAGACTGCGTTTAATCCAAAGTAAAACTAAAATTGTTACTGAAAAGAGGAAAACTGGGCTAAGATCCACTTTTATTGGTGGTTTCTGAAATGGGTTCCATACCCTCCACCTGCAGGACTCTGGAGGATGCTGTGGAGGACAGGTGTGTGGGGTGAGTTGCACGTGACTCCCCCATCCCTAAGTCAACTGGAAGAGTTTCTCATAGGAGATGACCACTCTTCTACCAAACCACCATGTCATCTTTCACTACTGGATAGGAGTCGGGCCCCTGGGCTTTTTTAGAGGGCATAGCAGACTGGCAGGGAGCACTCTGCTTAAACACACATCTTTTCCTACTAGTCTGTGAATTCCTTGAGAGCACAGAGCCTACACTTGGTAACCACGGATAAATGTTATTGGAATGAATAAACAGACTTTAAACAAAAAGGACCTGAGAGCTACACTAATGCGATATATGAATAATAGAGGGGATTTTTAGCTCAATGATCCCATCATTGCTGACTCTATCAACAAATAAACAGGAACACATACAGTCACATAAAGACAAGTTTGATGTGGGTTTTGTTCTTATTCAGTTAAAAAAGCAGTTAGGTCATTTGAAAGGCTTCTTTTCAGGTCTCATCTGTGGATCTGAATACTGAATGAATAACAGAGAGAATTATATCTGGAAAATTGCCCTTTCCATAATTTATAAGAAATCTAATCATTTAATATCAGGATTAATCATGGAGGTCTCTGAGGCAGAGAGGGAATCATACTTGGTAAGAGTTTCTAACTAGGGTATTGAAGACCTGGCTATTTCCTTATTCTCCCACATTCAGAGATTTCTGCTTTAATTTTGGAAGAAAAGTGGGTAGTTATAATAAGAAAAATAATTTGATAACTTAAAATTTGCTACCTCAAGGACCCTGGTAGGGAGAGTTCACACCTCTGAGGCACTCAGCACAAACATGTTGGTTTAAGAATAGGTGGAGAGACAATGTGAGTTTTAATCCAAGCATGCCACCACATTGGAGGGAAAGTTCTCTGTCTATACATTTGGGAAGAGAGCTGCTCCGGGAACCCAGCCATGGAATACCTGGAAACTTCTTTTGCCAACCAACACTTATCAAGGTTTGAAAATCACAAGCTCCTAGCATTTAAAATAAGTTCTGAAAAGGTGTTCTTATAGATAATCTCTGGAGAGTATGCTTAGTAGTAAAAAAGAGCATTGAATTTGGAGTTGATGTGCTTGAGTTTAACTCCAGCTGCATGACTTGAGACTAACTGCTCAAACTTCTAAGGCTCACTTTACCGACACCTGAAATGGCCACTATTATCACCCTGACTGGGCTGTTGCGAAGACTGCCTAAGACAACGCATGCAGAGCGCCTAGCAGAGGGGCTGCCAACTCACACTCAGAAAATGTTAGTTTCCTAGTTTCTTTTCTCCAGTTTCTACGGATGATCTATTTACGGGGGTCGGGGGGAGAGAGACAAAATATAATATGTGGGACTCGAGGAATTTACAACAGTTGGTAAGGCAGAGTCATATCTATAAAAGATGCACAGCTATGCGGAGCTGGGTAAGATAAATATCTAGAAATGGTATGATTCATAGGGCTGTAAGAATAGAGAAAAAAATGGCTAGCATGGGTCGGGGAGCAAGGGAAGGCTTCCTGGAAGAAGAATGATTTGAGTCAGTGCTTTGAAAATGGGTGGGTATTAGGTGTACAGAGATAAGCAGATAGGGCTGGACAAGACAGAGAGATACAAAAGTACCGAAGGAGAACATACGGGGTGAATTCTGGTAATATGCCCAGCCTGGTCTTGCTGGAAGACTTGTTGCAGATTGGAAGAGCTCAACATCAGGCTTTCGGTAAATGGTAATGGGCTTCAAACACTGAGCTAAGGAATTGGTCTTTATCTTGTAGATAATGGAAAGGCAGCGAAGGTTTTTGAGCAGGAAAGAAGCATAGCTCAATAATATTATCCAGAAAGCTTGCAAGTATACAAACATTCACTCTCGTGTTATGAGCCATGCCGCTGTGAAAAAAAAATCCCTTTCATTATACTAATACTTGGTAAATCACCGAAGACCTACTTCAGAACTCCAAGGAAAACATGTTATGAATCAAAAGCTAAGGACAATATGTTAGCAATTAAATGAGATAACATAACAGCCGAGGCAGAACCACAGTCTTCCCCACCACGATTTCCAGCGGCTGCAGAAAGAAATGCTTATATCACCTTCCAAGTTATCAAGCCATTTTGTTTTGATTTTTGGAAGGCGGGGAGAGAGGAAACGAGAAGCGTACAGAGGTTTCAAAGCTGTCTATTCTTTAATCAGAAGGAATTACTGAGGAGAGTTAGAAAGGTGATGTGCTCAAAACAAAACCGGGACTGGGATGAGTATCAAGTTACTGCAACTCGCTTCTGCCCAGAACAACAAACGAAGGTGTGTAGTTGGGAATGAGACTCTCACCAGTGCTCTCTGCTGAAGTTTCCGGTGCATACCTCCCACGGCTACTTTATTTACTGCAGCTGGCCAAAGTTTTATAGCCTGTTTCATGTATTAAAATTCAAATGTGGAAAACATTACCAGTATCCTCCTTGAATTTTTTTGTTGTTGGGGGTAAGGGGGTGAGTTTTTTTTTTCCTTCCCCTTAAACTTCCTTTTTATTGTGGAATGTATCAAATGGTCAAAGGCTAACTTCAGACTGATTAAATTCAAAAACTATTTCCTTTGTTCTTATGTTTTTGTTTTAAAATGCATACCAGTTTGCACCGGAAAGATAGGCCAAACCAATCCTTTTCACACACATTAGTGTTTCAGGCTGAGGAGCTCAGATTCTGGGGACACACTGAATGGTGTTCAAGAAGAAAGGACAGAGACTGTAAAACCCCATTTGGTTCAAAGGGCAGCAGGATGATGACATGCCATGTCTTTGGAGTTACGCTATGATCTGGTTGGCTCTGTGGCTGTCCTTGATTGAATATTAAATGTCTTCAGAGGAGAAAACAGGAACTCTTCCTTATCAGCAAAACTGGTGGCTTTATTGCTTGTGTGTGTGTGTGTGTGTGTGTGTGTGTGTACGTCAAGATCAAATTAAAGAGGTTTCTATGTAATACTGGCTAATTATTTCCTTTTTTCTACCGTTCTATTCCACCATCTCACTTTCCCTTCTACTGAGGTCAGTCCAACTTCCTATCTCCAAAAATAATTCTATTCTTTTCCTCCCATCCCACCTCTGAATCTGACTCAAAAAGGAGGCAATTCAAAGGTCAAATAGTCCCAAAAAGCATTTATGTATAGTTTAATATTTAAAAGAACCACTTAACCTACATCTGGTATTTAAGAAAAACTTTACATATTTATGGAAAAGACTGTGTCTCTGAAGCAATGCCCTGGGTGCATGTTACATCCGTTTAACATATGCAAAATGAACACAGCTACAGAAATTAAACTATTTTTCTCTTGATTGAGAGCAGATATACAGAAATGGTTATGTGTCACAGATCTGGCTTTTAATAAAGCCAGATTTCTTAATTAAAAGCAGTATTGTTTAAACATTGTAGTTAAAAAAAAAAAGCTGTACAAATGAAAATCTCATATTATATGCATCCCAAGTGTATTTAACACATTACCTGAGGCCAAGCTAAATTAAAATCTAGACTTTTCTTCTGTAAACTCTAAGCAACTGCCATGAACATATAAACAATTTTTACTCAATGATGAATTTTTAGGGCAGAGGTCAAGGAAAAGAAACAAAGATTTCTCTTTGGCATTCAAAAATATCTTTCCACATTTTAGATGTGAGTTCATTGCTTCTATTTATAAACCAGTATTTTTGGTTTCAAATTGGTTGCAGATTTCAGTACTACACTGTTCAGAATGGTACTCTTAATCTTAGCCTTTTATTAAGAGAAACTGAAAGATGGACAGGAGAATACTACTGAGTAAGAACTTAAAAAAAAAAAAAAAAAAAGACCCTCATAATAATTTGTATGTATTTTGCATTTCCTTTTGGGACCATGCTTAAACGAGAAATGCTACAGTGATAATGGAAAATATACCTTCATCCAAGCAACTTTTAGCGAGCCTGTAACGGACAAAACAGGATACTAAGGTGCTTAGAGACCAGGTAGAGCTTGTGAGGAGCAGAACTACAGAGAATCCCTGGTCAAGTTACATTCTCCACCACTCTGGTCACCTTATTAATTGTCATCACTTAATATTCTATTAAGAAGAGTCTCTGAATCTTCATAATCATCCCCAAAAAGAATTATCTCCAAAATCCTTTCAAAAGTAATGAGGAAAAAAAAAATCACAATTGTAATATGGACAAATCTGCTTAAATATAATTCAAATAAAGACTTACTCTAAATAGGTAGTGATAAAGCTGCTCTATTAAATTACACAGTCACACACAATGTATTTATACAAACAAATACACCATATATTTCTATCTCCCAGACTCAGAATTGACAGATACTATTTTGGCTTCTTTAATTAAAAAAAAAAAAACACTAATATTTGAATTACTAGCAATGTCATATTATAATATGAACTCAAATTGTACATTTTGGCCAGGGTCATCAAAATGAATAATTTCAAACACCAACAATCACCCAGTAATTCACTCTAAAAGGGAAACATGTGTCTGCACAAAAACTTAAACATGAATATTTACAGAAGCATTATTCATCATAGCCAAGGAATTGGAACAACCCAAATGTGTAATGTGGTATGTCCATACAGTGAAATACTACTTGACAATAAAAATGAATGAAGCTCTAATACGTGGCAAACTATGGAAAAACTGCAACAGTCATACTAAGTAAAAGAAGCCAAGTCAAAAAAGACCACTGCATGTTGTATGACTCCATATATTCAAAATATCCAGAATAGGTAAATCTATAGACAAAGTAGATGAGTGGTTGCCAAGGGCTGGAAGTGGAGGGATGGGGAATGACTGCTTAATGGGCACCAGGGGTTCTTTTCTTTTTGCAGGGGGCAAAAATATTCAAAACCTAGACTACGGTGATGGTTGCACAACCTTGTGAATACACTAAAACACTTGAAATGTACACCTGAAATGGGCTCATTGTATGTTAAGTGAATTATAACTCAATAAAGCTGATTCTTTTAAAAAAACAGCAACAATAGTATCGATACCTGACATTCTAACTCTATATGATAACTATAGAGTCTATAAATTTCATCACTTACCATGAGTGAATGTCTGTTGGCTGAAAGAAGGCCGGTTCCATACCCTGAGCCCAGACCACCCATGGCTCCATTATGAGAAGGTCCAATGATTCCATGCATGTCCCCATGACCACCAGGCATAGCTGTGGATGGGCCCACTGCATGGTTCCGGAGAACATGAATAGCATCATCCAGTCTTTCTAAACGATCTTCAATTCGGCTTTGCTGTTGGTCAACAAATAATGTAAAATTTGATTTAGTTCAAAAGGGGTGCCTAAATTACATAAGTAAAACTTTAGTTGGCAAAAAACACACTGCGGGTTTTTCCTTAAAACAATGTTAATACAAATAGTGTTGTTTCCAGAAAACTGGTAGAACATGTTAATGTTAAAATTATAGAGTTATTTTTTCATGAACAAACTAAATTCAATAATTATTCCAGGGCATTATAACGTACATGTGCTATATACGGTACTGCCTTTTGAAAGACAATTTAGATTTATAAGAGAAAAATGTTCACTGAATTTAAGGAACTTTCTAGCAGGTATTAAGTTAAAGAGTTTTAAACAATTAGCACTGGAAAGACGACCTATTTATAGTTTCTTAATTAAATTATTTTCCTGAAGGTATATTTCTTTGGTCTTCCCTATGGTATAAGACACAGTGCTAAGTATCAAATCAGAGACAGGGAAAAGCAAACGGATGATAATTCCTTGTTGAGTTTTTACAGGGTGTTTCTGGCTTTCTGTCTGTCATCAAAACCAGCGGGTGTGTGGTGGTATGTGTGTAAGGGCCTCAAAATGGTTACAGAAAAAAATTATATAAATTCTGTCAACTAAAGTAGTATAAGATTTTAAGACTGAAGAATCACAAATACTAGAATCAATTGTTCACTGGGGGCATCTAACTGAGTTCAAAGCCCTAACCACAGTATAGAATTCACGACTTTAAACCATTAAAAACCAACCAACCTTTGTTCATCCTTGCCATTACGATACTAGTTTTTCATGACTAGACAATACCTATAGTTTTTAGTGAAGAAAAAGTGTGTATTCATTTTAAAAATATGTATTCATTTTAAAAACTGTGATCAATAATGGTATCAAATACCACTGTCCAGTGTACACTATTTAAAATATGCCATCTCATTGATCCTTGTTTCACGTGTGTACGGGCAGGCAGGGAAGACATTATGATCCCTTCCATACAGACATGAAAATGAGGCTCAAAGACATGAAGTGAATTAATTACATAGTGTCACACTGCTAGGAAATGGTAAAGTCTGAGTTTGAATCTAGGTCTTTTTATTTTAAATCTAGTGACTCTTTGTACTAGATTATGCTACAATCGACTTTGATTTGAATGGGCTGTGCAAACACGTGTACCAGCTCTACTGCATGAGAAAAACCATTTCTAATTATTCTATACTGACAGGAAGAATGTGTATCTAATATAGTAGTCTATGGTACAGAACATTTTGATTTGGTGGGTTTGGGGGTTAAACTACCTTCCCTAGACTGCTAGCTTTGCTACTTACTTGGCCTTGGAAAAGTTACTAAACCTCTTAAGAGTGTATGCTTTTTAATTTATAAATATGGGAATGATAATACATACTTACTTCTGAGTGTAAATATATGCAGGAAAAGAAATCATACATGTGACTATCACAGTTTCTGGCTCACAGCTTCCTGGTAGAGAGAGCAGTTTCTGCTTGTGAATCTCTTCTTCAGTGTTCAGAATTCAAACAGAATGGAAGCTGTGGTCCATAACTATACACCTCATCTTTACAGTTCTATAGTTGGATGAAGCCTGGTTTTGATGAATAGGACCCAGAGAATAACTGATTAAGGAAAACACTAAAACAACTAATTATTTGGATGTGGTCCACAGACTAATTGGACTGGGTAATGCATATATGTTTCACTGTCCGGTTTCCTTTATTGGGTAAAATGCATAGCTGAATGATTCATACACTATAGCAAGGAAGAACACAACAAAGGAGGGAAATCCACCTTTGCTTTGCTTTTCAGATTTTCCTCAAGATTAAGCTGAAAGGGAAGTATATAAGACAACACTAAGGCAGACAGATAAATCTATGTCTTCTTCCATGTGTCATCTCAGGATATGAGGGAGAAAAGAAAATCTCAACCCCGAGGAACTAAAAGGCTCCTCTCCCTCACTGCTATTCCTTCCCACTAGATTCATGTACCGCCTAAATGCTGCACAACCAGCGTTGTTTCATGCATATTTCTGGCCCCCACCATCATGAGGAGAGAAAGACTGAAGTGTCAGACACTGAATCATCATGTGAGTATTTATAATAATTAATTTCATCCATGGAAATTTTCAGCAATTCCCTCCTGGAAGAGTAGGCATTTCTCTACCACGAAGGATACCAGTGGGTTTCTACGAGAAGGAAATCTCCTGTAAACTTGTTATTCTGGAAAGTAAAGCCGAGGTAGACGAAATCAAATGTTCCAGGTATAGGACATAGCTGGAGTTCCAGCACTCTGATAGCAGGAAAGTGATTTAATCATTGACAGGGATCTTTCTTAGAGATGGGGAGGAGACCATTGCCCTTCCAGGATTTTATCTGGTACTTAGATATTTAGAGCCCTGGGGCTTCCATTACAGTAGTATTTGGGTTCCCATTTCCAAATAGGAACAAGCATAGCCTAATGACTCTGGCTCCAGCAAACTTGTGCGCTTAACACTGACTTAAAGTTACTAATAGGGAAAATCAGAATCTTGGAGAGTGAAGGAGACTGAACAAGAAAGAACATGACCTGGAAATGGGTGGAACAGAGATTGGCAAATGAGACATACCAAAGAGTGTAAGGGTCCTTCATAATTAGGAGACGATGAGGCCTGTCCTCCATTTCTAGACCAAACAGCTGTGCCTGCTGATATTAAAATGGGAATTTCAATCAGATCTAGACACACGTAAAAAGATGCTTGCCAATATTTCAAACAGTCCTGTTGGAGACGGCAATGATGATTTTCATTTAAACAATAAGGTAAATGCATGTAAACTTCCCATATTAGAATTTTGGGATAAGAAAAACATTTTAAATGTAAAATATGTAGACTTTACATAGACTCACAATTCCCCCAGGCTGGCTGTCTCCTAAACGAGAATATTCAATTGATTCTGAATTTTGGTTAGAAGGGTTCCTGTGGAAGAAAAACTATCACTATGGAGTCAAGGTACTTGTAAGGGTACAAAAATGGGATTTTGTTAGACCTTCATGCAAGGCCAGTTTATGTTAAACCAAAATTCTTGCACCAATGGAAAACAGCTTTGCTACTTGTTTTTAAAACAATCTTTAGAAAAAGATAAATCTTGAAAAACTTTTTAAGAGAATAAGATTAGTTATCAGTGATCCACTAAGCCGGAAATTTAAAGTCAATATACAGCAACAACTATAAGTTTCTTCTGAAGAAAGTAATTTTTTTTATGATTCACTAAACTTGAAGGCTAAAAAAAGACTGCTGTTAGAATACATATTACATGTCTAACCTACAAAATAAAAAACACTTTAAAATTTAAAATAATACACATTCACTGTAGAAAACTTGGAAAATACATAATTCAAAAAAGGAAAAAATAATAGCTATGATCTCACTGAAATCTCATGCCCCGACACTGTTAGCACTTTTAAAATCCACTCTTCCTGTCTTTTCTGGGTGTGCATGTATATTTTTATGCTAAATAAAAATAGAATATTTTGTTCAATTACTTTTCTTGACAGAATTTGGACAGAGCCGTCGGTGTGAAAATAGCAATCTGTCCCCATATTTGCATCTTCATAAAAGTTCTTTCTTCCTAACATGTGGTCTTCCATGATGCATTACCAAGACTCAAAAAGTGGCATCTCTAGCCTTGTTTCTGTGCCTTTCACTGAGAGCATGCTACTCAGGTCAAGAGAATTTGTGATGTTTTCTGGACTGACTGTGCATCCCAATTTTTCTTTCCCACCATTAATCTAGAAATGGACGGCAGAACTGTGAGCACCAGATTTTTGTCCAAGCTCTGCTATTACTACTGGTATAAACTCAACAACTCAACTCCCTTTCTGGGACTCAGTATTCTCATCTGTAAAATCAGGGTATCAGACTACATTAGTTATTCTCAAACATTATGATACCACAGAACATTTTCTTTTCCTAAATTAGAAAATGAAAAAAATGAAAGCTACTTTGTTTGAAATGTGGAAACTGGAGTTCCACCTGCTCAGATTTCTCTATTTCTTGTTGTCTCGAAAGGGGGATACTGACACTTGAAATCATTTTTCAGAGTGTAAGAATCTGGTACAGAACCCGAGGAGGACAACAATACTGAACTCTACTTCCTATTTCCACCTGGGGGAATGTTTCATTACCCTCTTAAAATCGCCTCAATTGCATCTCAGTTTCAACGTGGTCTCTCTGGACATACAGACTTCAGAATCCAACTGCTCTCTCTATCCTGTGATCTTCCCATACCACAGAGGCTTGGAAGAGGCTGACATTAAATCCCAGCTAAGCCATGGCCATCATTTCTGAAAGTTTTGTGGCAATGTGAAACCTCCTGTCCTCAACCAAGGAGCCGAGTTTACACTGGACCATGAGAGCTGCATGCAGGAAATATATAGGCAAGTGGCTCTACTGTAAATTACAGTAAGCTAAGGTTTCCATCAGGTACAGATGTGATTTAGATTTTGTTGTTGTTGTTGTTTTGTTTTGTTTTTTTAATAAACCACCTGTCCCCTTACCAAAGAGCAGAGACATGAACCAGGGAAGGCTTTCTGGAAGCATTTATATTGGAAAGACAATGAGTCTCTTAAACAGAACCTTGATAAGTGAAATCATTTACTGACATAATTCTACAAATTACAGTTATTCAATCTGAAGCCACAGGTCATATGCATGTGTTATACTTTGAAGTCAAACATCCCTTCTAGTCCACACAATTACTTCACAATTTATTTACAAAATTATAGTTTCCTCCACACATCCCAATGGCATGAACTTTAAAGAGGGAATTTGGAAAGCCTAAAATTTCTGCAGGAAATGATCCATTTAAATAGTCTATATTTGATGACTCTATAGTCTATATTCATATTCATGACTATATTAACTGAGTTTTTTTCATCTGAGACGTTTTATTGGAATACATTATTCTGCTGTTGAGTGTCTTCTGCGGAGCTAAGAAAAGTGTAAGAAATACATTTTCCATATGTCTGTATATTTTAAAAAGATAATCTAATTTTTAAGAAAAGGTTTGGATGTAAACGACGAAACTGTTATCTGGCAATTTGTCTCTCCCACCCTTTGTATTTGTCTGTTATAGGAATGTCAAGCTTTGGGATTTGCGGGGAAGTGAGTTTCTACCTACAAAATCAGGAAGTATAAGGGGGGAATCATTCTTATAAACTGTTGTATGATGAAATGGGATTTGAAATACACTACCTGAGAGAGACGGAGGAGAGCCAACAGGAGTTGAAGGGTTTGATGAAAAGCTGTTGTTAGTGTGATCTGGAGAATAGATCTTAAAACATAGGGAGAAAAAAAAAAAACACCCTCATTCATTAAAATAATTCACATTTTTCTAAACTACAAAGTTGTCAATGCAATTCATTTAAAACTTACCAGTTACAAAATACATGTAACAATCAACTACATTACCAATATTGTCAAATGAAGAACTTAACAATTATTTTAATTTTTCAAAACAAGAATTACTGATGTGGTATGGGTTGGTGGGAAAAGAGCCAGGCTGGGGTCAGCAGACTTCAATTCAGCTCTTCGTTCCCACTGGCTGTGTGGCTATGGGCAAGCCAGGCAGACACTCTTGAACTTTCCTTTCCTCATTTACAAAATGAGGATCATTCCTAAGATATTTTGCCACTTGTTTGCCAGATTTAGGCATTTGATTCCATAGCATCAGAAGGCCCAGATGAAACAAAAATTTTTACTTAGGGCACAATGCTAATATAGTGTGAACTTTTTTAATGCTCCCAATGGTAAAAGCCAACTGAAGAGACAAAATCTTAGAGAAACAAATCTCCACTTACATTTATTTATTTATGAGATGGAGTCTTGCTCTGTCACCCAGGTTGGAGGGCAGTGGCATGATCTCAGCTCACTGCAACCTCTACCTCTCAGGTTCAAGCAATTCTCCTGCCTCAGCCTCCACAGTAGCTGGGATTACAGGCATGTGCCACCCATGCCCAGCTAATTTTTGTGTTTTTAGTAGTGACGGGGTTTCATCGTGCTGGCCAGGCTAGTCCTGAACTCCTGACCTCAAGTGATCCTCCCACCTTGGCCTCCCAAAGTGCTGGGATTACAGGTGTGAGCTACCACGCCCGGCCCTCCACTTACATTTCTAAATGACCATGTTTAGCTTTTGACTAAAATACCAGATATACTCTCTGAGACAATGAAGGTATGCCATTTTCTCATCGGGGAACATGCAAGAAATGTTCAATTTTAGCTTTCTGGCAGTAGCTGAGCAAAGCAGAGAATCTGAGTCTCCCAGGTGCCAATTATGTGACAATTCTTCATGGACTTCAGTCATTGTCTTTTTTTTTTTTTTTCAAATGCCTCTTTCAAAGTGTTTTAGAACTATTCCTTGCTAAGACAGTCTTAGTTGGTCAATGTGCACCATTACTACGTTAGAGTAAAATATGACATCACTATAAAAAACCGATAAACCAAAGGCCAGGAGAATATTCCCAAATCCATAATTGAGTCAGCCTTAGTACCATTGCGAGGATGAGAGAAAGAGACTATCTAGATACTGGAAGCTTCAGAGCCTTCTCAAATTTTCCAGTGACTGTTATGCACGAAAGCTAGCATTTTCTAAAAATCAAAGCTATTTGCCATTCATTTTCTAAAATTCCAAATGTCCACTTCTGATTAAAGTTCACCCTTTACAATGGTACATATGGAGTCCAAAGTCAATATTTCCTCACCGAAGCAAGTGCTTTCCCCAGAGCATCTCCAGTCTGGGAGCTGCCGGCTGCCCCGCTTCCTCTATTTGCTGCAAAAACAAAAGGCAGAATATGAAAAGCAGGCAGTGAGACGTCTAACAATTTTCTATTCCTGGTCCATTTACTCACAATTTAATTGCATTTTTAATGCTAATTACAACACATTAATCTTTAATTAGCATTAATTTGTTTGCTGAGGTAGATGTCAAATATATTCATGTTACTTTTTTTACAGATAAAATATAAACCTGACACCTTGGTTTAAAGATAAAGTGGTTTCCTTGTTATGACTTTCCCCTTGCTATTGATGAGCTGGTGAATGTAGCAAGCTATGTGATGGTCATTGCTGACAAGTATGTAGTACTTTCAGGTCTCTGGAGTCCTCAGAGTCTGGCTTTTCTTTATATTATTTTATAGTAAACGGAATTATCTTCACAAATAACTTCCACCTGTTTTTCAAATAAACAGAAATTTGATACATAGCAAAACGGGGTATTCGTCTCATAGTTCCACAGTACACCAAACAAACAAACAAAAATTTCCACAACAGATCTAACAAGGAGAGAAAATATGTTTAATGTTTTAAATAACATATATTCTCCACATATTTAAAAGTCTGTGTAAACACTAAAAAAAGTGAACTGGTATGCTACTAAAAGTCAATATGGTCTCAAATTCCAGAGATAAAGTAAGTCTACGTATTCATGAAGCTTATCTCTACTGCCTTAAACACTGGTATTTTTATCTACGGAAGAGAAGAACAAAGAGTATTGTGAATAATAAAAGACATATATTCCAGTATATAATTCAAAGCCAGCTTTCTTTAACATGTATCGTTTGAAGGTATCTTGCCTTTAGAACTAAGTGATAAAATGGGATTTCCAGGATTCCTGTGAAGTCTTCAGTATTAACAGAATGCCTAGAACTTGGGGTATGTTGTATTTATTAAAGCCTCAACATTAGCAAATAGACATAGTATCTAAATAAAACCTATTAACGTTCTGGAGGAAAGTTTTTTTCACTATTTTGTGAAATAAGAAAAGAAAAGCTTAAATCACCCAATGAATCCAAGCAAAATTTCATTAAACAGGTACATAATTTAAAAGACTTGCCAGCTCCATTCTTGAACTAAGAGAGCCTTCTCAAATGTGCTGTCATCACCTTCCATACTTTTAAAATACAGTAGTGGGGTCAGATCTTCAGTGGTCTAATTCTATGGCTTTTCCAGGTCATAATTTAATTCTCCTGACCTCTGCTTAGCATAGCTAATTTATGCTTGTTATTTTCATATATTTACATTTTGGCTGTCTCAGTTAGATAATTTTTTTTTTTTTTTTTTTTTTTTTTGAGACGGAGTCTTGTTCTGTTGCCCAGGCTGGAGTGCAGTGGCACAATCTCGGCTCACTGCAACCTCCACCTTCCGAGTTCAAGCGATTCTCCTGCCTCAGCCTCCTGAGTAGCTGCGATTACAGGCGCATGCCACCACGCTGGCTAATTTTTGTATTTTTAGTAGAGACAGGGTTTCACCATGTTGGTCAAGCTGGTCTCGAACTCCTGACCTCGTGATCCGCCCGCCTTGGCCTCCCAAAGTGCTGGATTACAGGAGTGAGCCAAAGCACCCACCCGATAATGTTTTGATATATGCTTTATTTGGTTTACAAAATCCATACCCATATTTATTTGTTAATTGCTAAAATGCTGAAAGAAAACTGGCACATGATAAAAAGAACACAATTACCTTGTGATAAAACAAACTTCTTTTCCATATCACAAAGTTATGATATTAAAATACATGAGTCATTAGCACTCATGATAGGTATTGTATAAGCAAGTTCTTAGAAATGAGGGTCTGACATCACACAATTGGACCAGTGAGAGCAACTCAGATATCAATAGTATTAAACATATTTAATATAAGATAAAATACAACAAATTATATCTAGTGTGAAAACCAGAAGAATTTCTGTATTAAGGAGTCCTTTAAAAACTAAAAACAGGGATTGCAGGCATGCACCACTCTGCCTGGCTAAGGCAGGAGAATCGCTTGAACCCAGGAGATTGAGATCGTGCCATTGCACTCCAGCCTGGGCAACAGGAGCAAAACTCTGCCTCAAACAACAAGAATAAACAAACCTAAAAACCATTATAAACAGAAAATAATAATTATGGGAAATATAGGTGACACTAACCTTTTTTCAGTATGCATTACCATCGTATTTGGGGGTACTTATCTTTTTTTTTTTTTTTCCCTAGGAGCAATATTTCTTATCATTATTATATACCTAAAAATTAGATCTACCAGCCAAAATAATTTGTGATATTTGCTTCATTTGAATACAGATTTTCACAAAAAGTTTGGAGCTACATTGGAAAAATCACATTATCTAACAAAGAATCTAAGCCAAAAAAGAACAAGATATTGCTTCATGACAGATAATATCTGCTACAATAGTGGCTTTCAAAAGATTAATTCTTCCTTTACACAACTTTAAAATGAAGATTATAAATAATATACATATATTTATGAAACTAAACAAAGTATTGAACACCAATAAAAATATTTTAGGAGCATTTAAAAACTAAATATGTATGCCCCAAAAATCACACGTTAGAAGAGGCAAGATATTATGATCATTCTGATTTCTTTAGAACTATGCCTTTCTAACTAAACTTTCTATCAGTGCCTGTTTTATGCAGGGAGATATTATGACTCAGGAAATAGAATTAAAAATAGAATCAACTGCTTACCTCATCATGTCATGAAAATATTTCAGAAAACTACAAAGGCTACTCATGGAAATCACTGATAAGAACAGACTATTTTTTAACATGAAGCCATTTTACCTTGCAACAGCTGGAGTGCCAAACCCAAGGGCTTAAATTTCAAAGCAGTTTACTGGGGCCCGTTTGCCCTTTCACTTGGAATGCCTTTTGCTCTGGTCCAGGAAACACTGGAGAAGCTACATTTTCTAGATTCCCTGAACATGTTAAGCTACTTGGGTCTTTCTCTTACAGATTTCTCTTTTTATTTGTGTGACTGATATAACAAAGGGTATAACTGGAAAGTAAATATATTTTAATTCTCAAGTGGCAGAATCTTCTTTTTTTGCATTGAGAAGTGGGCCATGTTTAGCAAGATACATCAAACCCGCATTTTCAGCTTTAATGTAAGAGGACTTGACTACTCTTTGAGGCCCAAGATTTTTATCAATTCATATTAGAGATGGTCAAAATGTCCATGTAGCAGAAATAAAGATGAAAACCAATGCATTTGCTTGGTAAAGACTTTATTGATTTCTACTTTTGGCTCTAATCAATTTATCTTGCCCAAGAGAAATATAATCAGTCCCTAAGTAGAGCTGTAACATACAAATGTGAATGGAAGATGAGCAGTTATTAAGAGGAACTGCAATTTTTGTAGGAGGCTTCGACACTGCCTGCCACCCAAGTATTGTTCAGATGGCTTGAACACAGGTGGTGTTGCTGGCTAGAAGATGAAGCAGAAAGAAGGGTTTTGTATCTTGGGCTACATGCTAGACCACCCTCTGTCTCAGTCTCAGCTTTGGGGAAATGTTCATTCCCATTAGAACACACCCTCAACAAAACAGTGGGATGAGCGGTGCCTTGGGATCAACTACTACAAATCAGAATTTGGAAAATGTGTTGCCCCTTTAACGCACACCCATTATCTAAGGCTGGGAACATCATGAAGGCATCAAAGGAATAAGAAGCACAATTCACACTGTGTTTGCTTGAGAGATGACTGCTTTCAAAGTAGGGTTTTCTAAACAGTGTCCGAGTGACCCTCATGTTATGAAACCATTAGAAACAGCATAACAATACCATGTGCTTATCCATAAAGATGACAAAAAGAGGGAGCATTTCCAGCACTCCTACTACAACCATTTCAAAATAAAAACTCAAGTATATAGACTACAATGCACTAATTTTTAACAAGAGGGATTCCTAGGAATTCAGGGGGAAGTTGGGCTTCCTAATTGTGCACAGGAAATAGAGGAGATTTAAATCAAACTAGTTTAATGTTCTCTGTTGGTGGTCTTGGTAACTAAGACGCCTTGACATTGCTGGATAAAATTCATATTACTCTTATGCTCTGTGCTTGTTCATCACCCGACTATTTCAAGGCTCAATATTCTTGTAAAATATAAAGTGAACATTATGCGACTACTCTAACAATAAAATTACTGTGAAAACAAGTCCTCAAGGGGAAAAGGACATAATGTTTCTACTAGACAAGCCACATACTAACATGTCATTCAAACATGTCATTAGAAATGAAAGTTCTAAGCCAGATTAATTCATGAACCAAATAGATATTCCAGGGTAATCTTTAGCATATGGTGTATTAAATCAATCTTGGTAGTCTCTTCCTTCAACACTGGTTTGAGGTTTAAAAACATGGAAAAGACCATGTATTAGAAAGCAGGCCAGTTAAAGACTAATAAAACAATAATAGTTATTATAACCATTATGTTAGTTATATGAGCAATTCTCTCTGAGGGCAAGAGAGTGTGTGTAGCCTCAAACCACAAAGGGTCACACCCTGTGAATGTATACAGATGGTATGTCCCAATGGGGAGATAAAGCATTCTTATCCTTGAGCAGTCTCAGTGGTCTGTGCTATGGTAGGAGGTCCTCTTACTTCTTCCCATCAGGAAGGGCTACTGGATACTATTGCAAATAGGAAGGAAATATGTGGCTAACCAAATATTTATGGTTACTATCCTGTAGACATTCCTATTCGCTATAGCTGGTATCTAATAACGTACTACACTTCCTCCTCCGTATGTATGCTCAGATGCAGAGGCACTGAACTGCACTGCTTCTGAGAATGCCCAGTGGCATAACATTGAAAGAGTCTGAAGAACTGAGTAGAAGGTACTGATGCTGGTAACTCCCAAAGACCCCTGACAGCTTCTCTCCTTAACTGGGTGTGTCGCCAGCTGAACTACTGTGAATCCATGCTTGTGTCCCATACATTATATTCCTCTAACTGTAGGGCTAATTAGATGACCCTTTCAATTCAGAAAGGTCTAATATGATCTCTAGAGTGTGCCAGTGAGGCTTGAGAAAAGTAGTGGACTGTATGCGATGAATAAAATACCTTGTTCTACAATTCTCTTGAAAATCCATGGATGAATGTGTCATAAAAAAACAAAAAAAACAAAAAAAAAACCAAAAACACACACACCTCATTAATGTAATCTTTATCATTCTTAAGGATTTCTCAAAAAAATGATATTGGGTATTACAGGGCAAAAGAAAACAAAGCAAGAAACACCCAGTCACTCCCCCAAGCCAAACAAATAGTAAACCTCAGTGGACATCTTCCATCTTTGAGATGCAGAGGACAGAAGAAGAAGAAAGGGAATGTGGTTACAGAGAGGTTCCTTTCTGAGAGTTCTAGAGCTTATATCTCACCCCACATGCACTGCGTTGTTCTAGTGTCAGTTCAGGACAACTGCTGACCACCAGAAAGACATATTATAACATGACACTGAGATGAAGGGCAGCAGCCCTCTTCTAAACTGAAAAAGCAGCTTCCTAAGACATCAACACCCTGTAAGAAAAGACTGCACTGTCTTGCAACTTTTTACCAAGAAAACGTGAAAAATGTGATGTCCATGTGTTAGTGCTTGAACCCCATTCTTAAGGCATTAGTATTGCTTACAGTCATTTTCTACAGAATCGTGTGTAATCTCAAACATGTGTCAGGCTATGTGTTCCCTATTTGCCAATTATTTAATTAGCTCTGTTTGTTCTTTGAGATACAGGCAACGTAATATTTCTTTACTTCCTGTGTTTCAGAATGAGTGAGTATATGCCAAATATTTTCAAAAGTCTGCAGATGTATCCTATTAATCCATACTGTTTGTTAGGGAAGTATCACTAACATCAGAAGAGAAAGCTTCTCTTCTTGTTATACAGACACACTGCCATCACTGACTTCTACCACACTCGAAAAATCAAATCAAAGCCTAAGAGAACTTAAATGTGAAAAAACATGGGCCACTCAGACATCACGCAATACTAAGGCTTATTATGCTTAAATTTTCCTCTGCATTTTCACGTACGCAATTGGTGAAAATATTATTTTAAAGAAAAGCATTCTCGAATGTTCTCCCTTAAAGTAACCTTAAAGTAATATCTGTATTTATGCATAATAATAAAGGTTTGTGCCTACAAAATGCTGAATTACCATGTCTACCTATTTCCTGAAAGATTATGCATCTTTTTATCATTCTGCTGGTGGATTTTGACGAGTGCATCCATTATATGAAATAAATTTCTAGAAAGCCCTTTCCTGAGTTCTAAAAATCTCATACTTTTGTTTTTAAATTATAGCACTTTTATTATTGTCAAGACCCTAAAATAAGGCCTTATGGTTTTTAACAAGTTAAGTCTATTCTCAGCATACAGAAGTCACCTATTGCTCCACTCTGGCTAGACCAACAAGTGGATTCTCCTGTTCATCCACAAACTAATGACAATGACCAGCTAAAACCAGGCAAAACTCATTCCCACTGAGAGTTGTGGCTAAGCTGTCTACAGCTCATGGAGATAACCACCCCATTTCCTGATATGTCCTTTCCAAGTCATAGTGCCTCTCTCTCAAGAGGACTGTTTTGCAAATCAATCAGAAAAACTTTTTTTTCAAACAGCGCCTAAATATGTTTTCCTCAACTCAAGGTTCTGCTCCACCTTCATACCTTCCTAAAAAAGAAAATTACTCAAACCACAAGTAGACAGGAAATCTGTCATGTAAAAGGATGAATGACCGGTCATCCTTCTTCATAACCAGACCTCATGACTGCAGAAAGGGGCTTTCCATTTGTCAAACCACATTGAAGTGAAATATGCTTTTCTCACTCTTTCAGTTCTGCACTGCTTTCTTTCTTCTTGTTTTTCAAATCTGCCAAAACTGCATTGATAGCTAACAAACTTCCCCATGTGACCTCTGTCTGTAGCTCTCCAAGGTCAAACTGATGCAACATATTTGTAGAAGCTTGGTTAGGAAAAGTTAAAAAAATGGAAACTCTCTCCTCAATTTGCTTCTTAGACACGATAGTGGAGTGGAGAGGCTTCGAGATGGCTTGTCTCAAGTGTGAAATATATTATTGAATAAGCAGAGAGGGCATTATTGAGGCAGAAATTATATTTCCAATGTTTCAAAACACATCTCTCCTCCTTCATGAAAAACGTTCCTACATAAGTGATTCACGCCACTTCCCCAAATTCTACGCACTCTCTAAAGAAAACAAGTACAAAGAGCTAAGAGGACTCAACAGCACCATTATTCTGTTGCGCAATCTTCTCTCAAAGACATACACTGAGTATTCTCCCCACTGACGCTCTAAGAGTGACATTCAGGCCAAGAAAGGAGTTAGTTTGAGCTAGAACCACAGAAAGTGATCACCTGAGAAGTCTGAGGTTTTAATAAGACCCTGGTGCACTAAGCTTGCTGCTCATCTGAACAACAAGGTGTCAAAGCTGGTTCAGAAGCAGGTAGCTATCTCCCCACCAACTCCACCTCTACCCTCCAGGGGCAGCTGGACATCCAGTTCAGTTCATTCCTCGAAGTGGGAATGCTGATCGGGGAACCACCTGTCCTACGGAAAAGACCACAGTGAACATCATGATAAATGAGAGTATGATGGCTCAGTTCATGGGGGCAGCACTCTTTTTGAATCTTAACTTATTGGTAAATGTCCTTGGTAAAAATAAATAAATTAATTAATTAAAAGCAGCAACAAATAATTTCTGGCCACCTGATGCCCAGGCATCTCCTCTCTCATAAGTGAACAAATACTTCTTCCCCTCTGAGGGACTCCACAGTGTCACGTTCTCCAGAAGATTAACCTCATGGAGTTATTATCAGTCACCTGAGAATTTCACATTAACCAGTCCTCGGAAGACAGTGGCACACCATGGATAAAAGCCTAGCACAATGACTGGATTTTTGGGAAGTGGTTGATAACTACCATTAAGAGTTATTCTGCTTTGTAGCTCCTAGTCTCACTAGGCTCGTCTTATGACTTTGTTCACTCTTTTTGAATGTGAAGAACAAGATAGTTTTGGTCTGTTTGAACCCTTGTTCAATCTAATGACTCGCGATGGAGAACGTAGTTAAATTTCAGTGTCTTGTGACCAAAAATACGGTTATGCTCAAGCCAGTGATTTTACTTCTGATTGGTTCATTTGTGTGTTCATTCTGTTATGTGACTAATATTTATTGACTAATTGCTATTCAGTTATGAAAGGGAAAAAGAGGTCCTTGATGATTAAACCCTGACACCGATTGTCGGTATCAGAATTGGCATTTCTGTGACTCACCCATTATACTGTCTGTCCCGTTGGCAGGAGGCGTACAGGAAGAGGTGCTGTAATGGTTTGTGCCACTACGATGGAAAGTGGACATCGGAGGAAGACTGGAATTGATGTCTGCTGAGGAGTGTGATGGATAGCTCTATAGCAAGAAGCAGAAAAAGGTGGCCATATTTAATCATAAGGTATTCAGTGAGTTATTTTCAAATACTTTTCTCACAACTCTCTATTTTACAATGGAGACAGCTATTAGAATTTCAAAATAGCCAAGAATATATCTTGCTTAGATCTGACAGCTTTCATTTTTCAAATAATAAGTTATACAGAAACACAGTTAGCTTGGGTTTGCATCAACTGTGGAGGAATATAATGGCAATGAGGGGCATTGAGAAATGATCACAATCTTGAAATCTGCAGATTACTGTTTAAAATCATCTCCAGGGTTTCAGCGGCATAAAAGACCACTCTACTATTAATTTTTTTGTGTGGCCTGCTGATCAAGTGGAAAAGATTCCACTATATAATGAATAAAACAACATTATGATCCACAGGGCTTATATTACATTTCATCCTGACTTTCTTGAAACTAAATGGCAAAGACTAACCAGTTTCCAATCTTCTTCTTCCCAAATTAAATTATTATTTTTGAACCCCAGCAACAATAAAATTTAGTAAATAAAAAATTTAAAAAGCACTAATGGTTAAATATCTCTCTTACTCATCAATATGTAACCATTGACTATACTGAATTAAATTAGGACCACATGACTTATTTTGGTTTGAGTCCTTTCTTTACATGCCCCACCTATACAAGCAATCCTCATATAGCCGGCAATGAAAGAACAACATCTTTACAGAATCATTTGGTTTAAGACTCTGCTTTGAGTTTAATTATTACATTAGTTTTCCAAATAAGCTGCCTTTCTTGGGTATGCCACAGTGCCTGTAAGGTGGCAAATTAGTTGCAATCTACCCATCTGCTTGGGAATGAACAGATCACTAAAATGGACATAGTAATTTACAAAAACGTGCTGAGCTATTTTGATAAAAAGCAGCTTCAAAAGTTATTCTCATAGGCATCTGAATGTGTTATGTAAAGTATTAAAGCTAAAATATACTTTTTCTTCATATGCAATATATTAATGGACTATGAGGCTTTATTGTATCATTATTGGAAATGCTCTTAAAATTGTTTATTTCAGAATTAGAGATTGAATATGATGCTGATAGTCATGGGTATTTAAAACCCAAGCATTTGCTCAGGAGGAATGAAACGATAGTCTCTTGAGTGTTGCCCTATTTACTCTGTGAGATCCATCTTGAATTCTACCTCTTTCTTGAAGAGTCCCTAACTACCTCCAACTCTTCCACCATCTCTTCTCTCTGGGTCCCTAATGCACTTACATTCTGCACTATGCTCTTTAACACTTAATTATATTTTGCCTTTCATTTCTTGCTCTTTCTAATGTATTTTCACCTATATTGTAAACTATTTAAAGGAATAGAGCTTATAGTTCTGCATCCCACAACCTGCGGCTAACTACTGAACACATAATTATACCATATGCTCAATGAACAATTGGTTAACAGTTAGAATTTAATAAACAGTGGATTGAAGTATAACTTATTTGAGAGCCAACTAGTCTAAGGAAATTAATCTATGTATTAGAGGTAGGATTTTCAATGATACATGAATGTTTTTGAAAATATTACCTCTGGAAAACCAAAACAGCCCAACTTAAAGGACGTCAGTAAAAAAGTTAAGATGATGCCTTTACATCTTTCCAAGTTCCTAAGAATGCCTTCCAAATTTTTAAATTCCATGGACCTCTTTCTTTCCTTGACCCCAAAATTCCTCAGGCTACCTGTTAAACTCACTTCTGCTTGCCACTTAATGAATGCCCCAGGTAGTCCATGGAATTTTCTCCAATGAAAAATAATAGTGGGCTCATTCCATAGTACAGCTAATCTGAAAGCTTAGCAGGGATAGAGCTATTTCTGCTATAGAGGTAAACACTATAAGAAAATGGAGGAAAAGAAACAGAATGTGGAAAAAAGAACAAAAAAACAGATGACGGGTCGGGCGCGGTGGCTCATGCCTGTAATCTCAGCAATTTGGGAGGCCGAGGCAGGTGGATCATGAGGTCAGGAGATCAAGACCACGGTGAAACCCTGTCTCTACCAAAAATACAAAAAATTAGCTGGGCTCGGTGGCGGGCGCCTGTAGTCCTAACTACTTGGGAGGCTGAGGCAGGAGAATGGCGTGAACCTGGAAGGCGGAGTTTGCAGTGAGCCGAGATTGTGCCACTGCACTCCAGCCTGGGCGACAGAGCAAGACTCCATCTCAAACAACAACAACAACAACAACAACAAAGAGATGACTAAGTTTAACTTCACTTCTACACAGTCCTATTCCATGTGGAATTTCTGAAGAACAGACGAACTACAAATCAGTCTGAAATGTACAAAAATCAAAAAAAGAGGAAAAGAATAATAAATATTTAACTAACTATAATAATCAGAAGATGAAACAAAACAAAACAGATAGTCACATTGGTGAGAATCTTTGGGCCCTTTTAACTTTATGTAAAACGGGCAGTAATTTGGGATTTGATGAAGGGTTAATGCTGAGTTCACAGAATAAAAGGAAAAATTAATCCCCATAAAGATGGAAACCAATGAAATCCATGTAAATCAGTTATTTTTAGAGATTCACAGAAAATTAGATGCTGAAATAAACTAATGAGATTTATAACTAGATTATTTTACATTAAAAACTATCTTGAAAACTACTGTCATTCAGAGATGTAATAAATACACCAGAGAATAATGTCTCTTTTAGAGGATTTAGGGATCAACTATAAGAGGTCCTCTTAGTCTCTCAATCCAGCTATTACTGTCTTTCCTGCTTGCTACAAAGGACGTGAGGAGTGTGACAAAGTGTGAGGCTTTACATGCCCACTATTCATTCATTTTAACTTGTGATGCCCAAGAGTAGTGTATTTTGTGTCTATTAACAAAGTAACTGTTGGAAATGTTTCCATTAGTGATATACTGGTTGATAATTCAAAGATTGGAAAAATATAATAACTGGTGCACATAAATAAGAATAAAATCATGCTTTGGGTTTGGGCAGGATTTCGCAACCTTGGCACTACTGAACCTTGGCACTACTGATTTTTTGCTGTGGAAGCTCTCCCGTATATGACGTCATGTTTACCAGCACCCCTAGCCTCTATGCACTGGATTCCAGTAGCATCTAGTCCCTAGTTGTAACAATGAAAATGTCCCCAGATATTGCCAAGCATTCCCCAAAGGGAAAAACTGCCATCAGTTGAGAATTACTGAAGTAAGGGTTTATGTTACAAAAAAATAAAAGACAACAGAACTTCCTTTAAAGGAAAATTCCAGATTCCTAGGACTGTTTCGCCCTGTAGTGCAAAGACCATGCCTAAATCATGCCAGACAGTGAGGACTCTATCCTGTTCTTAAAAAGAACCCTGCCAAGTCATTCCAAACATAAAATCATCTACAACAACCCATTCCAAAGCTTAATCGCAAACTCCATTCATCTGAGTGATTTTGTGTGGGTATCTGTAACACAGTAATGATTAGCTGTGGGATTCTGTAGGACAGGCTAAAACTGTAAAGGGGATTTAAAGACTAAACGTCGGTAACTTGACAGTTGCTACTGAAAGTATGTGGATCTGAAGTTTTATAATTACACATTCTGTTATAACATGGCATAAAGTGATGAAGGCAATGATGTTTTTAAAATGTTTTATCTTTAGAGATAATATCAACTTGGCCAAATTATCCCCCAAATAATCCAGGAACAGCACTTAGCTTTTTCTTAAACTATCCCTTTGTTTAGTATGGGGCTAGCCAGATGCTAAGAATAAAATTATAAGGAACTACCATTATTTTCAACTGAAACGACACCAACTGCTACTGTATATTCAAAGTATTCTCAGTGTCAGATTCTTCTAAGTCACTTCAGTAAAAGATTTTCAGATGGTTAAATACTGCAAGTACAATGATAACTAGATACAATAATTCAATAGTTTCACTAACAGTGGGAAAATTCATTAGTATACGTTACAAGATAGCTTATTCATGTCCCCTTTAAAACAAAAATTCTACTCTCTGAAATCTGTTAACTGATCAGATGAAAAATGAAAATCCTGTGTTTTGTGATAGGTAAATGGCATTGCAAATATAGCTTCTGATATAGCCTATTGGGTTACTACTTCAAAATGCTCTTTTCTCTCTGGTTGATAATACTGTTTTGGTTCTGTAAGACTTTTTCTAAAAGGAATATAGTTGGTTTCCATTTTGAAATTACACTCTTTGTGCATGGAAGCACATTTTAAAGCTGCTTCCCAAGCAGTGAACCGGACTAGGATAAAATCAAATCGCCTAACTCAAAACTCTCAAGAATGACAGGAAAAGAAAGAAACACAGAAGGGAAGAAAAATTAACGTCAAATGGGCAACTCTTAAAAGAACTGAAATTCCAACATGCTGGTATAGTGCCTAAAACTTTTATTTGTAATCAAAACTTTCCTTGCTCATAGGACACATAGTTTTGACTGATGATGAGTTCCCAGAGAATTGGAAAATGATGGTGGAGAAATGAAAATTTTAGCCAAAACGAATTCTAGCAAAATAATAGTTGATATAGTTGACATTTCTCTAAGCGTTCACTCTAATATCTCCAAATAGAAGGTGGGTGAAGAGAAAATTTGAAAACAAGTCATCTGCTATTTACTGGAAATGTGCTGAAATGTGAGATAGTTTGTGATTTACACATTCAGTCTTGGGAGATGATACAAAAAGGCCCATTCCATTTCCATTGTTAGCCTCTCAGGAATGTACAGGCTAATTGACTACTAAGGCATCTCCACCACTAGGAACAACTAAATATGGATTTTCAAGGATATCAGAAATCTTAACTTCTGGAATTTTTTTGATTATTGGAGTAGGATATCAGATCCTGTATATGTACTGGTTAAGCAAAAGAGAGCAAAGACCACATGAATCCAGAATGACTTCCTTTATCAGAACAGAAAAAGAAACCTACGTGTGGATATGAGAAGAAAAAGGGACAAATGCAAGATGAAGAGTAGTGGTGTAAGTATCACCTAGGATCACTGGATTTCCCATATGCTTTCACATTTGTAGGATTTGAGGTTCACATATTAAGCTATGTTCTTGCACAAGGGATTCAAATTTCATCTTATCTGCATCCCAAATCTCACTCAAGATCTAGGCTCTTTCCTCCCTTTAATGACAGACTTAAGTTCAACAGTGGATTCTGGGCTGTGGTGACATTTAAGGCTAGAAGAAAGTCAGTTGAGGTGTTTCCTTCAGGATAAAGAGACATACTATGATAGATGAATGTAGGTGACGGACAGAGTGCAAACGTTTTGTAATGAAAGACTTAACATTCTAGAGCCCAGCAGTTTTCACCTGGAGTGAGGCAAAACACAGTATGAGTGGCAGGCTAGGATGGGAATTAAAATACTGAAAAATGGGAATCTGATCTATGTAGAAACCTCATGCTTTCTCTTACTGATGGAAGTCTACAGAAAATATAAACTTCTTTTTCTGGATACATCACAACAGGCCAAAGCTGACATAAGCCAGTCAAGGGGAAATTAAATGCTCCTGGGTGATGCATATAACCTACTGACCATCACTCTGCCCTCTACAGTACATCCTTTGAAACCACAGATAGCAAAAAATGACCAGGAACCATCATGCTTAAATAAGTATCTATTTATGTACTCAAGGAAGCTGACATTGTGATAAAGAAGGCACAGAGCAAAACACAATAAACAAAAGAACAATGCCAGAGGGAATCTGGAAGGATTTACAAAGGTGATCTGATCCTGTTATGTCTTTGATCACAGAAAGAACACAACTTAAGAACAATGGGTGTGTGCAATTTTTGCACTTATTTGCAGAGTCCTTGTGTACATGCATGGAAAGACAGAGGATGAAGTATAATAAACTAGCTGTGATATTCCCATTATCGTGTACATCTGCCTTACCAAACGTTCATGTGGATGCAGGCTACAGTAGCTGCTGGACTGTGGAATATGAGAAGAGTTGCCCAACATTCCTGCATAGCCAGGCTGATTCATCCCACTGGAGGAGCTCCAAGGGTCACTGCTGTGATGGCCATCTGTAAAGGACAAAGAGAACCATGACTTTCTGAGGCATTCAGCCTTGCCTTATAGAATAGGGTTTTTTCATATACTTGAAAATGACTGCCTGTTGTGTTATTCATCTTTGTGTTTGTTAGCTGATTACATCAGAAGACAGTCATCATTTCTTCCCAAGTGGCTCTATATTGTCAAACAAATATAAACAAAGTGTTCTTGGTAAAAATTCAACTGTAAAAGAACAACAGAGCATACTTCTACCACGAATTATGTCAAGTCAGCAAGGTAATTACTGCTAAAGGAAACATTTCTTAGAAGTCTTCTAACCCTTTTTTCTATGAAAACCAACTAAAAAGTTAAATTGTTCCTAAACTTTGGGGTGAAAAGTATTTGAGAAATTACAAAGTTGACAAGTTTTAAAAGCATATAAAGAAGTATTAATTTTAAAAAATCTTAGGTTGAAAATGTTTAATTTCATTTTTAACATACGCAATAGAATTAAAGTTGGAATTTTAATTATATTATGGCATCAGAGAAGATGAATCTCAAATATATAGTTCCTAGGATATTTTATTTGTATTTTTTGGTGTATAGCTATACAGCTATCTTAAACCTTCAGTAGCAATCCAAAGGGTGCACACATGCACTAGGTGGCTATTATATTACAGATAATTTTGAGAGTCTCTGGATTTTATAAAATGATTTATGAATTATAGAGGTTTAAAATTATATAAAGTATCTTTCAATATGAGGTTAACCTTTTGTTAACACCATTATTAAAAACATCCCTACAGATTTTTTCATTCTCTGGGCCTGTTGGCCTACAGGTTATTATTAATAATTGCTATTGTTTAGGTTTGGTTTCCCAAGCTTAAGGGAAAAGAAGATCTACATTACTGCTAAATTCATTCATTTTTTTCTTTTTTTCAATACTTTAACAAAAAGTATTGAGTACTAGGTATATACCAGGCCATCAGCTGGCTGTTAAATGTATAGCAGATATTGCTTCCTTGAAAATAAGATTATTTTTACCATAACATTTTATTTAATAAAGGCCTATTAAAAAGTTAGGAAATAGAAAAGTTAAATCTGACACTGTATTTCATGAAGCTCTTTCTTAAATCCGGAAGTTAGAATTTTGGAACTGGGCTCATTTCAGATTGGGGGGAACAGTTTGTAGATTCCTCTCTTTAAGAACCATGCAAGCAAAATCATGTCTGTGATTTTGACAACTTCAGAGTTTTAACTAGAAGATGGAAATAGAAGTTAAAAATAAGAGGCCACAGTAGTGAGTTTACAATATGCCCCAGACAGTTTCTGAATGTCTTTCACCTTAATTGCATATTCCTTCAAGTATTGAATTCTCAGGGCACCAAGTAACCCTCTACTGAAGGGAAGTTGATATGGGACAGAACCGTGATGCAACTGCTTCTGTGGCCACGATGTGAAAACACAGGATTTTTAAAAAGTTATCATTCATGTACTTGAGCTTTTGTCCTTAGATTACGAAGGTTTAAATATCACCTTAAATTCAAATATGAAGTTCAAGACCACTAACATTTTAAATAGATGGCACACATGACAAATAAATTGAAAACATATACCACTGAACAAAAGTCTCCTGACAATGTGATACACTGGGTGGCAATGCATTTAGGACTGTTAACATAGAATACTCTGCTTGATGCAGACTTATAAAAATACATATTCTACATAAATTATGCTTTTCACAGTAAATTAATATTTATCACATCCCATGATCTTGGCATAATGTTGTTTTGAAAGAATAGAATTAGACGTGTGCAAATTAATTGTGCTCATCATAAATGTCAACTCAATTTTTTTTGGTTTTTTTTTTTGCTTTTTGGGTGTGCATATGCAGAGAAACAAATTTGTTCCCCATATTTTGGGTGGTCTGCTAGGGAAAGGAGCCTACTGATTTAATCTACCTGGCCTACCCAGCAATGTGCACCCTTTGAGAAAGCCACTTTCCTGGGCAGATAGAAGAAATGTATCCTTCCACCAATTTTTTCAATCAAAATCTGTTTTGTGTAATGGATCCTTGAGTTGCCAATCTCTGTAAACACCTGTAGGACAATATCTCCCACTGCTCACCAAAGAGGGGACTGATGCTGAGGTAGCTACTGTTTACAGCTGAAGGTGATAAGCTTTTTGTCATGGCACAAAACGCACCCAGGTGACATAGCCTGCTGTGTCCCTTTGAGAGTTACACCTAGGATGGGTCACAAAGATAAAGGACTTCTGACATATGAGCTCTATTATGTGTGGAACAACTTCTCTCTATTCCCAAGGGAGCCATTCCACCCAATTTTATAAATTTCCATGGAATTTCACATGTGAACTAACAAACTAAAAGAGCTAACACACTGAAGGGAAGGAAGATTAATATCTTTTAATGAGAACGACTTTGAGTGTGTCCACTATAATCAGGCTGCTTCCCTGGTACTCTCTGCCCCAAATGTGCTCCCCTTCCTGTGACATGGCCCTTCCTAGAGGTGCATAAAGAAAGAAAACCCATGGCCCGTAGACAAGGCTTATACAAATAAGGTTTTCATACCTGGGCAAAAAGAATTAAATTTTTGCACACAGGGGTTCTTGGTAAATTCCTCATCTAAATTCAGGGCATTAACTTGGTAACAAGATAATTACATTAGAAATAAGTGCCACACACATATCAGGATGGAGTCCTTAGGAGCATACTCCAAGTGGTTCATTCTTGAAGTAGCTGCTGTCATTTCAAACATCTTGGTCTTTTTAAATATTTATTTATTTATTTATTTATTTTTTGAGACAGAGTCTCGCTCTGTTGCCCAGGCTGGAGTGCAGTGGCGCAATCTCGGCTCACTGCAAGCTCTGCCTCCCAGGTTCACGCCATTCTCCTGCCTCAGCCTCCTGAGTAGCTGGGACTACAGGCACACACCACCACACCCAGATAATTTTTTGTATTTTTAGTAGAGACAGGGTTTCACCATATTGGCTAGGATGGTCTCAATCTCCCGACCTTGTGATCTACCCACCTTGGCCTCCCAAAGTATTGGGATTACAGGCATGAGCCACTGCACTCGGTCACATCTTGGTTTTTTTTGAGCAGCAGAAAGGTATACACTATCCGTGGCAAGACTAAAAGCTCAGTGTAGGGACACACATCCATGTATTTAAACATACTGGATAATTCCGTATTTTCTATATGTCTTCTCCCCCAAAAGTTGGGTCTTTTATCCTAAACCAGTTACTATGTTGGGACAGAACGTTCACCATGTAATATTCCAGTCTGTGGTAGGTTACTTCATCTTGGAGTCTTGTTCTTTCCTACGAATTAGTAAGTGGATGAAAATTTTACATAAGGTCATACATTAGGCCAACTTGTTCCCAGCTGGCTAAATCCAGGATGTTCTAAACATACATGAAGATGAACCACTTCTAAACTAACAGCTACATCGTCTTGGGGATGGTGAATATGCTGAAATGGTTGGTCATGCGTGGAAGACCAGCAGGAGCATTGGCTCTAAGTGAAGCAGATCAATCTAATCTTAACCCATTACTGCTCAAAGGGGTTTAATTGTAAAGAAAGGCCTAGTACAGTTTTAATTAATAATCAATTTTTAAGGAATTCAATTCATAAGAAGAGTATGACTTCAAAAATTCTACACGTGTCTACTATTCCACTTCTTTTGCCCTATCTGTGACATTAAGTGACCCAGGAAAATGCTACCCTGTGGCCTTTCCCTCAGAAGCAGCAGCATCTTACCTTGCATGAAGAAGGAGCTAGGGAAAGTGCTGGTTGCTGGTTTGGAGGAAGGATAGCCTGGTGAGTCCCTATTGTAGTCGGCAGTGCTTGCTGATGGAGCATAGACCTGAGGAGAAAGAACCAACTGAGTTTTGCTTTTTGCATTGACCAAAGCATCTGAAGCTCCATTCTTTTATAAGAAGTAGGCAGAAAGTGCTACATTTCTACTCTTTCCAGTTTAAATCTGAACAAACCCTAGAAACAGTGCCCTTTCTGAACACACTAAAATAAAACAAAACAAAACAAAACAAAACAAAACAAAATAAAAGCTCAGTGTATTTGTGTGAATAGAAAATAACCAGGTGTGTTATATTCCAGTCGATGTAAACCACGTCTAGCTGTAAATACGCTATATAATGCCCATAGGGTAATCCTGTGAGTCTAAGCACTTCTTTCTTTTTCTTCTAAACACAGATGGTCCATAAGCATGTAAAAAAGGTAAAAACAGAAAGACCTGCATCAAACCTCTTCAAATGGTAGAGTAAAAACTCTACCTTTCAATTAAAAATTTCACTTTTACAGAGAGGAGGTAGGGAGGGGAGGGGGGAGCAGACAGAGAGAGAGAGAGAGAGAGAGAGAGAGAGACAGAGGGAGAGACAGAGAACACAAATGAACTATCCAAACCACAGAAAATGATAAATATATCTTAGAATATTAAATTCCCACCGTGTCAGCTTTTTGCAGAGATGCATGAAAAAGGCCATTAAAAGCCTGGATCTACATAAGACCACCAACAATCAGCGTATGCAAAGGAAGCGGGAGGAGGGAGCCCTCCTTTTTCGTGCTTATTATATTTGTGTGTACAATAAACTTAAAAAGTGTGCCAAAAACCTAATTTACTTACATTCATTTACTAATACTCATGAGACTTGGGAAATCAATTCTTTATAAAAATAGCCTGTGTATTTTCTTGTTTATGTTTTCTTTAAACAGGACAGCATATTAGAAAAGCACAAATTCATAAGGTATAGTTTAACTTCAATTGGTTTTCCCCCTTGCCTTTTCTGCTAAATATAATTTTTTTTAATCCCCATTTTCTTTTGCTCTCAAAGTTCCTCTCTCCAGATGGTCAGAAAGACTGAAACACTGTCATCCTCTTGATGAAAATGGATACCTTCCTGCCTCCATTTTGAAGCAGGCAGCAGCTCACAAAATTGGCAGTAAGCCTACAGTGATATTCACAGGTCACAGTAAAAGGAAAAGAAATTCATCAATAAAAAGGCAAGTGCAGGGTTACCAAAAAATAACTCTGATTTTTTTTACAGTGCACACAGAATAAACACCCCAAGAAAAATTATATAATTGCTCTCAGAACACCATGAATCATAAACTAAGCATTAATACAAGGTTTAGGATTTCACAAAGCATAGGTCCACAGAGACAGATGTGGGAAAATATGCATCTACATCCATACATCAAATAAACGCTACACATGCCCCAAAGTGCCCTTGAAAATTGGGAGGTCCAGGAGCTTTAAAAAAACAAAAACAAACCAGAAAAGCCCACTCACACTTTAGAAAACAGGGATTTTTCTTAAGGCACTAATGGATATAAGCCCTATATTTCATTGGACTTTATTTTGTGATTTTCATCACATTTTAAATGTATAAATGGTGATTTGCTTCTATTTCCAGAGGGCTTACAGTAAGGAAAAAAACTTTTTTGAGTATTTTTAAGAAACAAAGAATAAAACTTTGGCTAGGAATCCAAAAACAAATCAACAATCTAAGTTCTGTCAACCAAATCTCAGAATTTTCTTGAGAACTATTAACTAACAAACAGTTTGTGAATTACTACTAAAGGTATTTAGAGAAGGTCTTGAGAGAAAACTAACAAGATGAAAGAAACATCACGGGAAAAGGGGAAATTGAAAACTGACAGAATGATTGTAGTGTGACTATAATATATCTACATGCTATTAGGCTGACAGCAATCTGTCCTCAGTATTAACATAAGCATAAGCTAAGTGTACTATGGAATATTCCCAAATTTCAGAAATCAATACATTTATTATAAAACTAAAAAGAATCTGTGACCCACATTATTAAATCGCCTTATGTTTTAAAACAAAATCTATTTTTTCTATATACTGTACTTTTAATTGCATATTCTATTACATTATCCTTAAACATATATATCATTATGTCAACACCATTTGATGACACCTAATTTTTTTTTTTTTTCCAATTTGGATAGAATTACTTGGCATTGCTTTTGGAAGACAAGGAAAAATCTTTGGTTAATTTTGGTTATTTACAAGGAGGCTACCTTGACTATGAATTATAATCAAGCTCAAATATCTAAGAGTAGGTCACTTACCCCAAGTTCATAAATATTGGCTGCATGGAGAAGAGTATCTATGGGAAATGTTTTTAGGTTATATTATACTATGCAATTTCTATTCTCCTGCTGTTGTAGCCAATTCAAGACATTTTAGATAAGATGAAACTCTTTGTTAATAGGCAATGGACCACTGTTTGTAGTTTTTTGTATAGACAATTTCTACATATTTTATACATTTTCTTTATATAATAATTTACAAATCAGGTACAATTTTATTCATCTTCCATTTAGATACTTTATCATTCTTATCTCAAAAGTTATTTTCAAGGTAAGATCTCTATATTTTTATTTATATAAATAAATAAATATCACATATAACTATACCTTTTTAGAGAAGGGAACCAACGAATTTTAGTTCAACCTCCCACATTTCAAATATAAGAAAACTCAATAATGAAATGGTCAAAGAAACATTACTCTTATTTTTCACCGTTTGACAGGGTAGTTTTATTTAGAATGGTGACAGAGACATAGATGGCATTTACGAAAACACCATGATCATAATATTCACAGTTCAGTTTATCTCTAATGGTTTAATCTTTCATAACCTGGATGACCAGTAAACTGCTTCATTATTTTTATTTCAGTTAACTCTTTTGCCAATTTCTCAATCAAGCTTTCAAAGTATGGGTTTCAATAAGGTATTTGATATTGACATTACATTCAATAAGAAAAGCTCATATCCATTCAGTTTTTGGTATTATTATTCTAAGTATATAGAAAGTTTAACAACACAATTGTTAAATAAAATAGCTTCATTTAATCAATAGAATAATAACAAACATCCCAGATCTCTTCAAAGAGTTGAAATTATTTTTAATGACTAACACCAGAAAATGAGTCCAATCTAACATGAAATAAAAATCCCAAATTCTAGTACCATGTATTGGAGTGACCCCAATGATGAAATATGAGGAAAATCTAACAAGAAACAAATACCTATCCTTGAATTTTTCTCCAATAATATGCTTAGATCAAGGTGATCACTGGCATTCTGATTTCTCCCACAAGAGTAACTAAAGAAGTGTGAAACTTTTGTTGTCGAAACTGGAAATGGAAAGACTTGGTGAAACTCATAGGTCACAGCCCTTTTAGTAAATTATTTGTTGAGTAAAAGCTTCATGGAAAACTGGTAACATAGTATATTTAATATGCAAAGTTAGCGCCATTATCTCTTCTCTTATAATCCTGAATTTAGCAGACAATCATACATATAGAAACTCTGAGTTTAACAAAACTCTCTAGATAACACAACTTTGAATTGACAAAAGTAAAAAAAGTTTTCATTTTACAGATTTAATTTTTTTTTTGTAATCTGAGAAGTATTACAATGGTACATTAGCTGTTCCATTCAATGTTTCCAACTATTCTTTCTGCACTCATCAAAGAAAAAACAATTTAATTTTTTCTAAATGAAACCTGTGCCTAACAGAAAAGAACAACAAGCAAGCACAGAAACCAACAAACAAAATGAAACAAAGGTATGCCTCCTACTCTTTTCCTTATGAGGCTCTCATTTTTACTGGTCTTGGCATATCAGTTTCACTTATGGACATTTTAAAGTAATAATGATTACTCATTTGTTTAGGGCCTCCTGTGGAACAACTTTGGTGACAGGAGTTCCACACACATTATATCTAACCTTCAAAATGATCACACAAGGCGGATATTATTAATAGTATCTTTCCTATTTCACAAGGCTGACATATCATAAGAAGGTCAAGTGTATTGCCCCAGACCAGCTTGGGTCTGACTGCGAGTTCCACCATTTATTAACTAGGCAATTTTGGACCAGTTACTTTTAACTCTGGTCTTCGGGTTCCTGCCTGTAAAGTGGAAATGACAATGCCTGCTCTGCAAAGTTCTTGTGAGAATGAGATGGTATAATGTGTGTAAAGAAACTGGAATGGAAGCTGGCACAGATTAATCATACAAAAAACATCAGACATTAGTACTGAAGTCTTGTTGCCATTGTTTTTATTATTTGGACAAATGTGACTTAGGAATGTTAAGCTATCTTTCCAGGTTACACATTTTTCCAGGGGTAAAGCAAGGATGTGAACTGATCATCAAAGTCTATGTTCTTTCCATTAAAAAAAATTCCTCGCTTTTAAAGGGCAAAAAAGGTAAAGAAAATCTATTTTAAGCTACTAACACGAGGCTATACTTGAGTCACAGTTTATAGAAATAGTCTTGTGGGGTCTGATAATGACCTTTTAAGAAAACAAAATGTCAGCCAGGTGCGGTGGCTTACATATGTAATCCCAGCATTTTGGGAGGTTGAGGTGGGCGGATCATGAGGTCAGGAGTTCGAGACCGGCCTGGCCAACATAGTGAAACCCCATCTCTTCTAAAGATACAAAAAAACATTAGCCAGGTGTGGTGGCGGGCACCTGTAATCCCAGCTACTCGGGAGACTGAGGCAGGAGAATCGCTTGAACCTGAGAGACAGAGGTTGCAGTGAGCTGAGATCGTGCCATTGTACTCCAGCCTGGGCAAAAGGGCAAGATTCCATTTCAAAAAAAAAAAAAGAAAAAAGAAAAGAAAATGCCATAATGCATGTTATGGTGAAATCAAGTACATGTTAAGTAACCTGCTGCTTCCTGAAGGGCAAACCTTAACTCCGAGGAAATAAAGAAAAGTGGCTTCATATCACATCACCGTATGTGGTTGGGTGGTAGCCAACTGATTGCCCAGTAGACCTTTACTACTTCTCCACATTACTACCCCTTCGTGATTCTGCCAGTACCATCTGAATATATAATTTCCAAAGAAAAATCAGTTCAGAATCACTGAAACATTGTAATTGAGGCTTTCAGACCCTTCAAGAGAGTTACTGTATGTTCCATGGAAAGCAGAAAACAGCAAAGCAGAATTGTGCCACAGACGCCAAAGTACTAGCTAGGCTCATTCAGTAACTCAGGCCTTGGGAAAGTTCAGAAATATTCCCAACTGCGACAGTTAAACACTCAAATGCCAAGAGTTTACTGTGTGCCACTGATGTCCACAGAACTACCCTTATGCTTTGATGCTTCTCTCACCATCTATTGGGAAAACATACTTTAGGTGATTAGCTTACTATTCAAGAAACTGGGTTGGACCCTCAACTCTTAATAATTTTTGAAGGACATAGGTCTCAGAAAGAAAAATGAATGGTTCCAGTGCAGTGATACGTCCATATTCAGAAGAGTTAAGAAGGACCCTGTAATTGTCCTATGTGACCAAGATAAAGACATTGCTAGCTAACCCATAAACAAGGAGAAGATGTACTCAGAAGAGACAGCCTCCAGACAGTACATATACAGATTTGGCAGGAAACTAGAAATCACCCAGCTCTGGAGTCTGACCTATTAGGTTCAAATTCCAGCTCTCACAATTCCTTGCAAGGACATAACAAAGCAATTTATCTCTCAGAACCTCAGTTATCTTATTTGTCAAATGAACCATTGTTGTGAGGATTAGGGATAATATATGTCAAGCATAATTCCTAATCTGTCATGGGCACTCAATAAATAGGATTATTAATTCTATCTCATAAGAGGCACTCATTACTTATAATTATTTTTAACAATGGGTCTAGAAAGCTGCTGTCCAACTGGCAGTCATTAGTAATATGTAGTGATTTGAATCAAACTCAACCAAAGTTAAGTAAAATTAAATGTTCTGTTCCTCAGTCACAGTAGCCATATTTCAAGTTCTCAACAGCACATGCAGTCACTGGTTACCATACTGAACATCACCAACATAGGACTTTCCCATCACCACAAAAAGGTGTACTGGGGAGTCCCAGTGTAGAGCCATGTTCATCCAAGAGGAAGGCACTGGGCCATGTTTGCCACTCACTGTCAGTAAGCCTAACTCATGTAAGTAAGCTATCACAGTAAGCCTAACTCATGTAAGACTTGCTGTTCCTTTAGGCTGGGAAAGCAGGAACTGTTCTGGAGTGCTAGTGGGAGAGGCAAGTTCTAGGTATCCCTGCTAGGCATGTAACTGCTGTTCAATAAATGTTGACTGTAATGAATGGCAGGATACTGAGATCTTAGCTTTATTTATTATATTTAGAGTCCTTCGTACTATTGCATATTTCTTAAAGTCTTTTTTTCTAACCATCTGCCAAAATACTTGCAAGTTGTGCCAAACAACACACCATGAAAGAGTATCTATGACCCCAGGTTTCTGGATATGTAAGAAGTAAAAGGAAGAAACTCTTAATCTGCAATTTAGACCTTGGCCTCTAGCGTCTTTGACAAAAAAATTACAGTTAGACATGGTGTGATCACTTTTTATGGACAATAAAAGCTGAATATATTTTTAGCTTTTTTTTCTGCTGTAGTGTTTACAATACTGATAATTGTAATTATCAGTATAATTGGGTCTCTCTATTCCATATTCTTTCTTTGTTTTAGTACTATTAGTCAAAATCTTTTTCTAGCTTTTTTGTTCAGACCTCCCTTTCTCTTTCATGTTACTTTCACATCTGCTGCCTTCTGTCTTGCCTCTTGGCATCATCTTTTTAAAGCTCAAATGAGTTCAACTTCGTTTTGTAAAGGAGTCAAAGGAAGAGGTGAAAGGACTTACCCCAGGGCCTGGACAGAGCCCAGGTTCCTGACTTCTCTGCCAGTTTTCCTGGCATTCTCCTTCCTAAAATCTTTCCTAAGTCGCTAACTTAAAGATTCCAATGGGCAGTCAAACGGCATGAAAGATTAGTTAAGAAATGCAAGAAGTAGAGTTGTGTAATGGCAGTTAATCATACTCAAAGGCACAGGACAGTGCAGGTGAACAGTCCAAGACTGCAAACAACCAAAAACCAAACCAAACCACAGGATTTAAGTTCATTCACCTCCCATATTTTCAGTATTATCAAGTCAAGGAATATTTACTAACGGAGGAAGAAGAATCCTCCTTCATGCCCAAGTGATGGTTAAAGGGCGATTTCCATTATCAAATAAACAGGAAATGTGCTTAGAAATAACACATACATGTCTTAAGTATGTTGACAAATAGGAGGATATTTCTTATAAATGGAAACATTTTACCGGTATAAGCTGTTAAAATTGTGACACTTTTACTCCATCTAAATCAGTTGGAGTATTTAAAAGAATTAATCAAGTAGTTCTAAGTGCCCCAAAATAATTCATGGTAAGAAGACTTTTACTCCTCAAATTCTCTTTTTTGGTAGTCTAAAAAAAAGAGTATTTCACAACTATCAAAAAGTGTAAAATGTACCATTTATATGTATGATTTTCATATTTTATTTTTACTAACTGAGCAATGACCCATCTTCCCTCTACCAGGACACACCACAAAAACCTACGAAAAAGAATATACATATTTCCCCAAAAAGAAATTCCCTGAGCATCTTACTATATTTAGAACACAAATCACTTCAAATATACATCCATATCTATACACCCCATCACAAAAATCATATAATTTTCTCAGCTTCTAAATATCAGCTGAGTCATTATTCATTCATGAGCACATTAAACCTGAGGCTAAATCCTGTAAGTGAATTTCAGCCAAGAGGTGTTTTTCCCTTCTCATCCACCAAATTTCCTTTCCCGTTTTAGGAAGTCGCAAAACGGTAAGAATTTCAAGCTCCTTCCTTGTTTGTAACTGTCAATCAAATTACAGAACGGAAAAACATCAAGAGGATCCAGGAGACGGCACCAGGAAGCAGCAGGGACCTGGGCGATCCACAAAGGAGCACGAAAGGCCTGAGCAGGCAGGGATGGCCAGAACACAGCTCTGTATTTCTCTACCAGTGCACTCAGCCTGCAGCAAGCTCAGCAAAGGCACAGTAAAAAAAAGTGAGCTGTGCCGATTTAAGTGCGTGCCTTCTGTGTGCAAAGCACGAAACCCTGGCGTTCTTCGTGGCTAGGCAGCCCTGCCTTGTAATTTCTTCTCTTCAATCAAAAGTCAACAATATTCGCTTACGTTTTTCATATAGCTGGCTGCAGTATATTTTTCAAATTGAATTTCAAACTCTAAACAAAAATGAGTCGGTAGCCTTTGACATGTATAGAAATTTCCAAGGGGGAAAAAACACTGCTTCAATTAAAACAAAAGAATTTAAGACAGAACCACTAATAATTAGAAAGAATAATATGACAAATTAAATCTGCAGAGTGGCTCATTATTTTGGAAGTATTTTCAGTGAGTTATTATTCCAACTCTGAGACAGCAAAACTGCCAGGAGAGATGTCAGTGGGCTCACTCTGCTATGACGTCATAGTGATGTTATAGCTATAGAACATTTGAGATTTAAGCTATTTTCCCCATTATCTTACTGAATTCCTGCAGCCATCCCAGTGACATATGCAGGGATCACCCATGAGAAAAACAGAAAATAAGTCATTTTCAGAAAAGAAGTCATTATTTATATCGTTTACACCCATCAGCTCTATTGCAGCCAAACTGTACATATACTCATTTTGCTTACATACAAACCCTTTTGTTTCATTATCATCCCAATTTTATGGCTAAGGGATCTGAGGCACAGAGAGGTTAAGCAACTTGCTTAAAGTCAGGCAGCTAATAAACTGGCAAAACTAAGATTCAAAACCATGTAGTCTTGTTTTGGAGTCTGAGTTTTTAAATACTACAACAGTATCTCCTGGTAACTAAGAATTCTCTCCGTGGTGCTCATGGACTCCTACCACAACCCAGCTTTGTAGAGTCCTAGGTCCCCTATACTGCCTGGCCATTTAGCAGCCTAGAGCTGTTTTGCCCATAGAGAAGAACACAAGGTCATCTCAGTCAGGGCAGCACAAAGGAGGTTCTTGTGTGTTACTGCAAGAAGCAGGACCATTCATCTGTCTTCCAGACATGAAGTTGAGCTCAGATGCAACAGGTATTAAAACACTTGTTGAATACTACTAGAGATGGAGAGAGGTGAAGTAATTGGCTGAGAGTTACACTAGGGTTTAGTGGTGAAACCAGACCCATGACTAGATACCAGCACACTAAACTCAACTGATTAAAAACCACCAGATTATTATCTGAAGTATTAAAGTGAAGTATGAATACAGTCTTGTCTATGCGTACTAGCCTCTGGCTCCAAACACTTCTTTTTATTTTTACACCTGCATTTCTCTTGCTCTTGGCAATAACTGAGCAACATTCTGTGTTTCCTATTACTTTCAACATGGTGTATCAGAGGAATGCCCACTGCCAACATGATGAGTACCTTGGCCCTAGCTGAGAGTGCCTTAAACTGATTAAGTTACACCTGGCTAAAGATCTCTTGAAACACTTAATTGCTTAAAATTTGGTCCAGGTGAAACCCTGACTTCTTCCTGGTTACACTCCTTATGTTACTTATTCATGTGGGAGTTGGCTTCATTACCAGGCTCAGGGTTGGCACAGATAAAAGACTGCGGATGCTAAGCACATCACAACTCTAATATGTTCTAAACACCTAACTAACTTGTTTCCAAACTTTTATTTACCAAATGCACTGATGTGCATGTGAAGAAAGTCAAGGTAATGTTAAGGAGAACCTGATATATTATTTCAATTAACCATTATTGCTTCTGGTTATCTTAAATCTTAAACAGATGTGACTAAATTATTTTTATCTCTGTTTACACCTATCATATCAAATTCATGATTGTCAGTTATGTCTAATAGATCATCTCCCATCTCAATACTTTCTCCCCCTTTAGCAACCAATTGCTTTTTGTTTTAGATGATGACTACTGTTTCATTAGGAGGTGTTGGAACATCAAAATAGATTTGGTTATATCTGCCAAAAAATAGCTTTGTGATCTCTGAAAGCACTGTTTTATCCATTAAATGAGGGCAGCACGTCTTCCAGATGAAAACAAATTCTATGACTTTACAATAAAGACAGAAATTAATTTTAGGTTTACTCCAATGTTGATTGTTATTTCTTCTATACCCTATTCTACACTAAGAAGGCCTGCTAAGGATAGCCAGTTGCAGAAACAATAAGGTAAAAACAGCATTACCTTAAAAAAAAAAAAAAAGTGCAGGTGTGCTTGGGCAAATGTGTATGTGCATGTAATGCCTGGCACAGAATAGGTTCAAAACTTTACTAAGTGCATGCATGCATGAATGAATAAACACACCACACACGAGATACACGTCAAACTAAGAATAACATCATAACACAGAGAAAGATAAACATTCATTGGTTCTGCCAAAATAGACTTTAGTGCATTCCACTTCTCTAATGTGTTTAGGGCTGAGCTTTCTTTAGAAAATGGAATTACCTATAATGGTCCTAAAGATTTTAAGAGCACCATTCCCCACCCTTTCCCTTTGAACTCTAGTCCACAGGTTGATGCCTGAAGCCTAAAGCTGACATGCTTAAGAAAGGACTTAAGCTCAAATAAATTTAGATGCGATTGGAGTGAACAAGTTAATTTCATTGCTGCAGACTTTTGTCAAGGTATATTACCAAGAGGGGTAAAAGCCTACATCCCTGGAAGAGTTTCCACAGTCACAAACCCACTTTTCATCACATCTCCAATCACTCCCTGTCTTTGGGAAATGCTGTCACAGTTCGTTAGCAGTAATTACACTTCAGTTCAATGAAGTCTCAGATCTTTTTCCAATAATCAATTTTTAGAAAGCATTTTTGGAAAGCAGAGAAGGTATGAGGGTACTGAGAGGGTGTTAAAAGAAGGGAAAGCAGTACAAAGAAAAATGCTAACTACATTATAGTTTGACCTTTTGCACACAACCCTAAAGGCGCTCTTCTTATTTCTGTAGTCCCGAATGTCTTTAGTGCTGTGTTTGTACCTAATAAGCACAGACAGCCAAAAAGTCATCATTCTTAAGTACTTATTCCTTCCCAGGAAGCAAGAGCAGTCAGGAAGAAAGTTGCATGAGACACAAGCAGAAAGTCACACTTTGAAGAGTCGACATTCAAGCAATGAAAAGACAGTGAGGCCAAGATTTTAACAGACATAAAATGATAATAATAATACTCAAAGAAACATTTCACAAAAGAAAATACACAGGTACTTCTCTAGATATATTCCTTGGTCTTGAATTTAATTATGTAAAGGAAATTTGACAAAATTCTACCATTAGTCATTATTAAAAGTTCCTATCTTCATAGTATTTTAAATCAAAAGGACTTTTCTCATCCATTATCTTCTTTAATCCTCATTTTGAGATGGATTATCTATCCAAGTGGTCAACCACGCTACCCATCTTATACATTCGGGAACATAAGCTTGGAGTGGGTTAAGTGCTTTCCTTTTGCCATGAGTCACATGACAGAGTAAGGGCAGGAATGGGGTTATAACCTAGGTCTTTTCACTCGAAATCCTCAGTCAGAAGTTAGCACTTGATCAGAATATCCTCCCAAATCACCTACTGTCTAAGGAATCTGGTGGACAACTTCTCATATTTGTTAAAGATATCTAATAGTGCTAAGTAGAGTTATAAATGAATGCTGCTGTGCTTTGAAGCATCAAACTTAACTCTGGGTGCTTTAAACAGATGCCTTCATCTTCTGCTTACCAAGAGAATTGTTATGAACAGCGAGTTTCCAATCTGGTGAAGTTTTGAACAGGAATCACTGCCATGGTACACTGTAAAATTGTTACCCCATCTTCCCTTTCATAAAGCTGGAAAAAAGTATGAATTATCTTTTTTCTGTCAAAACATACGGCCCTAACTACTTTCAACTGAAAACAAAAGCATGAAATAATTACCAAATGTATGACTCTGTGGCACAGATTGAAATGAAAAAAGTAAGTATGCAAGTTGTCAACATCTATGTCCAATCAGATGCTTCTCTGTCTGTTACCCACTCAAATGCCCACCCTCTTCCCTCATGCCCAGGGCAAACTTTTAGGTAAAATCAACCAGCAATATTTCACTAATTTAACTCAGAGCAGAGCTTTTAGCTAGCACAAGGCTAGGTGCTTTGGTAAATTACATACAAAAAATTAGAAGGGCAGAATTTTCACTAGGAACTAGTTGGGAGATTTATGATGTACAACGAGCAACTAGAAAATGTGATAAAGTGAGTCGTCTTTTGTACAAACCATATGTGCTAAAGAAATGTAAAGGAAGTTATCCTATAGGGTTATTCAAAAATATTTCTTAAAGGAGGCGAAAGATTAAGAAGGGCAATAATATTCCTGAAATAGGACCGGAAGAAAAAATGATCAACAATAATTAGTTCATGACTTCAGGCATATTTAAAACATAATTGAGTTGGCTTTCTCTAAAATTTTAGGTATGTTTTCATTTGATCGAATTTTTTCTTAATTCAAAAAAATGTGCTACTGGCTACCTCAAATATTCTTCCGGAATGAGGAGGGCATAAATAAATGTGAACAACAGCAATTTCTTTAACAATAAAAATTATAGTAAGAATGACCCTTTCATAATTCTTTCCAAGAAATGTAAACTTTGTTAATTAAATTACTTTGTTCAATAATTTTGGATTTTCAAAAACAGAAATGTAAAACCCAGATGACTGCTTAAAATTAAGAGAAGCAGTTTAAAATTCTCAGCGTTGATGAAATTAATGAGAAAATGTCTTTACAAGAAGAGCAGCAGTTTTACACAACAAAAGGCTCCGTCGTGTAAAATCCAAAAAAGATTTCTGTCTTCTTTGTCTTCCTTGATAAATTAGCATCTAGTGAGAATTTAAGAGAAATATACAGAAAGGTTAAAAGAAGCAAGGAATGTTTCCTATTTTTCTTTTTCCTGGCAGAGAAACATTCATTAAAATAGATAGTTCTTTGTTTACATAATTAGGAAATATTAGGTCCTATGTCTGGAACTTCCTAATCTATAAATAGACATAAATGAATATGTGTGTGTATATATACACACACAAATATGTATGTATATGTATGTATATGTGTATATGCATATGTATATACACATATATGTATACATACATGTATATACACATACACACATCCGTTTATACACATTATGCATCTATATTTACACATTATTTACACACATTATACATACATACATATGTGTGTGTATTTTTAGCGTGTATGTGTGTGTATGCCTGTGTGTGTATATAACATCAAAATTAAAGGTTTATAAAGCATAGAAGTAGGGGGATGGGAAGGAACTGCTTAATGGGTACAGTTTCCTTCTGGGCTGAGGAAAATGTTTTGGAATGAGACAGATGTAGTGATTGCTCAACATTGTGAATGTACTAGATATTACTGAATGGTTTACTTCAAAGTGGTTAATTTTACATTATGTGACTTTCACCTCAAT
>NW_012100765.1:4780006-4780915 GCF_000951045.1 Mandrillus leucophaeus | reverse complement strand
AATCTTCAATATTTATTTGAAAAATGTAGTTCATAGCATTTGCCACTGCAACAAGACACTGAGAAAACACTGAAATAGTAGGGGCCCTACGGTATTTAATTTGTAGAGCATGTCCAGCACCTTAATGATGCTGAAAATATTTTTTGATGTTGATGAACCTCAGTGTTCTTAAACTGAAAGTTTCTTGACATATGGATAAGCTATTCAGCTCTTTTTTCCAGTAAGTCCAAACAGGATTGTGTACTAACAGTATAATATGGAGAGGAATACGGAACAAATATTAGGGAAGAATGAGCTCAATTTTCATTAAATATATTTAATCTTCTAAACTTTCCAATGACTTTTTTTTTTTTTTTTAAAGAAATTCATATCTTGGCCAGGTGTAGTGGTTCACGCCTGTAATCCCAGGACTTTGGGAGGCCGAGGTGAGCGGATCACTTGAGGTCAGGAGTTCAACACCAGCCTGGCCAACATGGTGAAACTCCATCTCTACTAAAAATACAAAAATTAGCCGGGCGTGGTGGCGAGCGCCTGTAGCCCCAGCTACATGGGAGGCTGAGGCAGGAGAATGGCCTGAACCCGGGAGGCGGAGCTTGCAGTGAGCTGAGATCTGGCCACTGCACTCCAGCCTGGGCTACAGAGCGAGACTCCGTCTCAAAAAAAAAAACAAAAAAAACAAAAAAAAACAAAATAACACATAGTAGCAGGCCCTTAACTCACATGTTGTCCTTCAGAAAAAAATATCAGCAAGGGCCCATCTGTAGGGAGATGGAATTCTAGTAGAGAGGACAAGATGACGGCCAAATTTCTTAAGCAGTAAGTCTTGTTATCAGTTGCTACATGGAACATTTAGGTAAATAATGTAGCTATTATTAGGAGAGGAGGCTGCCTTTCCGCTGAAATAAAAAC
>NW_012100765.1:4778407-4779264 GCF_000951045.1 Mandrillus leucophaeus | reverse complement strand
AAAACAAAACAAAACAAAAAACGGGGGAGGGGGTTGGGGTGGGGGACAGATATCAATTCCCTTTTTTCTCCCCAAAACTCTTGGAAGATGAGCTGATTCATCCTCATTTAGGTTGTATCTATTCATATCTTTTCTAAGTAAATCGTTTCTGAGAAAAAAAGATAATTTAAGCTCAATTTACAATTCAATACCTCACAATGGTAAGAAACAAAACTGTGATTATAACGGAATGATAAATTCCACTGTCCTGCAGAGGGAAAATTAATATGGCCTATTAACTCCATCCATTTGCCCTGATCCTCAGCAGTCCTCTACTCCTCAAAGTCTGCCCACAAAAGACCTGAACAAGGTGGCACTTGCCAAGGACCCTCGGCCTCGAGGCAATCCACGAACATTCCTAATGACAGTCAGCACCAATCCAAGAGAAAAGGATGTGAACAGATGAAGGTGGTAAAGTAACCCGGGCAGAGCGAATTAAAATGAAAGTCCTGGTGAATGCCAGGGAAGACAGAAGTAGTGCAAAGCAAATGGGTAACATACAAGTCAAAGCAGCACAGTGCAGCCCAAGAGGTGTCAAGTCAGGCAGGCTCGGGATAGACCACTTTGGGGAGACTCTGACCTTACCTCTGCTTTCCCTTCGTGGTCCAGGCAACATAGCCCTGTATCTGAGCATCTGCATTGTTTAAATTTCATCCTGTGATGTTGTTTGCTGATTGGTCAGACATGGCTGACAGCATCAGAACTTCAATCTGACACACAAGGAGCAAGCAGGACCACAGCCCAGAAATCATAATGGGAGGGAGAGAGGGAACTTCATGCTGGATATATGAAACTCAGACCCGCAGATGTCTGTTGCG
>NW_012100765.1:4747869-4773882 GCF_000951045.1 Mandrillus leucophaeus | reverse complement strand
ACCACTGCACTCCAGCCTGGGCGACAGAGTGAGAATCTGTCTCAAAAAAAAAAAAAGAAAGAAATTCATATCTTATGTGAATTATCCAGGTCATATCCCCCGATAAATACTATGGGCTCCTTAGGAGCAAAGATTGTGGTTTAGAGCACCTCCAACACAATGGGTTGCCCAAAGCAGGTACCCAATAAATAGGAAACAAGGAAGACAGCCAAAGCAGAAGAGAACCAGTCCTTCCCTTAACTTACAAAGTTCATGCAGCAGAATTTTAGGGTTGAAGGGAAGTATACATCATGCACCCTTTTTCAGAAAAACTGTCCTCTGAATCATGAGTGGCTTCCATAGGTGTCGTGCATGGGGTGAACTTCTGGCCTTGTACCAGGAAGAAGATATCATATGGAGATGACCCAGATGTGAAAGGTATCATGCCACAATTCCACAGCGGTCCAGCATTGGATGTGCAGAATTTCTCAAGAAGCTCATCCATGTAGAATTTACGAATATCTTGGAGTTGCTATATTTGTGATATCTGTACCTCACTTTCTGCATCCAGATTTTATTTTTATTTTACTTTTATTATTGTAGGGACAGGGTCTCACTATGTTGCCCAGGCTGGTCTCAAACTGCTGGCCTCAGAGAATCCTCCCGCCTTGGCCTGTGTCCAGATTTTTAAAATAACAGTTGCAAGAAATTATAACAAACCAAGAATCAGTTTATGACTTTAATCTTCTTCCCAAAATTCAGAAACGTAATCAGAAGTCACAGGCAAGTAAAGACTATGCATCATCTTTGATGGTGCTTCCTACTTCCGCTGGATGGAGCCTCAAAAACAGGTTGGACTGACTTATAAGGAGGCACAACACAGAATGCAAACCTCAAACTGCACTGACTGCTTGAAAAACTCTTCCATTTCACCTGCCCCCTAGTTCTTCCTGTTCTTCATCCCAATGGCCTACACTGCTCATTTTGCCCTTTGCATGTGGTGCACCGTGTGTTGCTGTCTTCTGTTTTATATTTATGATCTGTTTTCTGAAATCTCCCAGGCTGCAGGTTTGTCATTCTTTACTTGGTCACTCCCTATGTCTGGTAGATAAGATACTTGATGCTCATTTTCCGGTGATGAGGAGGATAATGATGACAATGATGATGGAAAATTATCTTGCAATGCCTGTTCTCCAATTCTTTAGCTTCATTCCACATCCACTACTTCCATGAAACTGCTCAAGACCTCCTGGATGCTGCAGCCAAATGTCACTTTTATCTCTCAGCAACATCTGACACTGTTGACAATTTCCTCCTTCTGGTTAGATCTGCTTCCCTTGGCTTCTCTGACTCTAAGTTTTCCAGGTCCTCCTATCCCTCTGGACTTTTAAATTCAATTACTTCTCAGGCATATCCATTTGAAAGGCTCCTCGTCACATTCATGATCAAATCTCAAGTCGCTTTTTGATCAGGCCACTATTTTATCTTTTCAGTCTCACCTTTTACTGTTACCCTTTTGCACCATAAGCTCCAGGCATTCTGAACTACTTCTGGGTCACCGGATATGCCATGTTCACCCCTGCTTCCAGTTATAACCCTTGCATTTTGCCAGCTTAATTCCCATTCATCCTTGCACTTCACTTCCTCTAAGGCTAAATGTGGGCTAGTTGTCCTTTGTGTATCTACCTTCAGGAGCCTGTACTCCCCAATCCATGCATTATCAGTCTAGGTTATAATAGTCTGTTTGCCTATCTCATGCTTGTCTTTTTCAGAGTTCTATTCTAACACCTCACTCATAGTAGGCATTTGATAAATATTAGCTGAATTACTTTATTCTGTCAAACTTCTTGCCACCATCTGAGTAAAGGAGTTAGGAAAAGTACATTAAAGTGTTTTTTTTTTTTCTTTTTTTAAACAACCAAAATAACTTCTCCTGAAATAGGAAAGAAGAAATCTACTGCCTCTCTGTAACTCTCTAAAACTGATCATCTCAGGTGATAGTGCTAGTCCAAAGAACAGATACAGGATTTCATCCAAGCGCGTGTCAATGACTTACCATCAGTGGAACAAGCCTGAAGCTCTGGCTATTTTTGTTCCTTAAATTCCCTGTGTTCTGCTCCTGTACTTAAAGCCAGATGCAGAGGAATTCCAGGACTTAGAATCCCTCATGTTAGCTCTCTTGAGTGCAATGTAGGAGAGAGAATGAAAACTTCCACTGCTTAGAAGTCCACAGAGCTCAGGGGTAAAAATGAGCAGGAACTTGAGTCATGGTGTAAGGGTGAGAGTCTACGATCGGGCTTCCACTATATGGCTAAGAGAGGGCATCCTTCATCATCATGTTTTATCTGCAGTGGTTTTTGACTTCAATTTAATAGCAATATTGTCTTTGGAGCCAGTTTCTTAATAATGATACTTTTCTTCTGTTATATGCCAGCCACACCAAAGAGGGTCACATCAGTGTGACTGCTCCTAAGGTGAAATGATCTGTGGTGTTTTCTAAAATGGTCTGAGGTGAACAAACCAGGTAAGAAAATGCTAAGATTTGCATTTCCTTGAAATGCAATGTTATTTTTGAGCTCCTAATTGAAAAAATTTAAACTGCATATAATTAAGTGTGGGGGAGTGTACCAAGGTGGCTCACATTTAGGCACATGGTAAACTGATTTGCCGTTGAACTAGAAGGCTAATATTAGGAATGAGAGAGCCAAGCCATGCTTTGTGTTTGTTCAATGTCTCATACTATTTTTCAAATGTCATGGGCTCAGCAAAACCCAAAACACATTTTCTCAGCACTTCTCTCTATTTTTCAACCCATATGTATTTTGAGAGAAGTTTAATTCATATGTTTCTGATTTATTTACATGCAAGTCATCAGAATGTTGTTTTGTAGGAACTATTTGATGTCCAGAAAGCCTGTTGAGTCTTTTCTTTGAGGTTTTTTTTTTTTTTTTTTTAATCCCTTAGGATCGGGAAGCCATGATTTCCAAATAGGAAAAAAAAAAAAAAAAAAAAAGGCAAGCAAGCAAGCAAGCTAGCCAGCTCATCAGAATCCCCAATATTTTTTCCTCAAAGGTTCAAATTTTGTTTAACAGTTAGAGCACATAAAGTCTGAGTATAATTCTTTCATTGGCAGGCTTGTATCGTACTGTATTTTCCTGCTCCTCATTGACACTGCCCTTCTTGAAGTTAGTAATGTCTTCCTTGTGGATATAAAAGTATATATTTGCAATGTATGAATAGCAAGAATAGATCTTAAAGGGAGGTGGTGAGCTCTTCAAACACTAAGTGAATGCATTCTGTAACATGCTGTCAGGGCAGAGGGAGGGGGTCTGGGTATTAAGAGAGAGGAAAGTAGTTAGCTCCTCTCCAGGAGAGCCCTCTGAAAATAAGCACAATTTTTCATTCCATTAGGCATTGTGCTGGCATACTCTTTCCTCAATTTACAAATGTAACTCTCTGATTCAAGTGCGGTCTGATAGTTGTTTGTGCGCATTACAAATTATAATATAATTTTATAAATATATTTCTCCACTTGCAAATAACTACAAACAAAAAACAAAAACAAACAAACAAAAAAAGAAGAGAACACTAGCAATTTTTAGGACTTCCAAGGACAGTTAGTTTGAGTATCCCTACATTGAGATTTTTGGCAAAAGCGGTATCCTTTTTTAAAGAAATAAAGTTTAAGACGCTATATATTACACGTAGGAGGGCTTTTATCTTTTAACATTATTGATGTCCACCTAAATTTGATCATTTGTAAGTTATATTGAATGTAGTAATATTTTAGAAGACTGGATGTTAATAGTAGTGGACACTTTTTTTTTAAAGGTGCTGTATATAAAAAAGATTGGCTCCTCTGCAAGCTTTCCTAAATTTCAATCTGCAAACCAAATTAATATTGGGCACGAAGCATCTAGCCGGTATCTAACACTATCTCATGCCTCTGTAGTGTGTCTCTACAAATATAAACCCACATTTCCCAGCAGACTCTTTGTCCTCTGTGAGGCGAGCCAGATTAGGAATGCTGGTTAATCTGAGTGAGAACTGAAAGATTTCTACCTATGCTTCCTTTCAAGGCTGAGATATCTCTATTCCCTAAAACTCTTTTCCATTTTCCCATTTCAAAACGAGAATGGTGTTAGGGCTGAAAAGATTCAAAAAAGTCTTCTCAAATCAAATATCTCTCCAGCACAGCTGCTGTTAAGTGACCCACCATGTTCGAAGACAGGCTCACAACCCATATACTATGGTGTTTTTGCTATGAGCCCCCTATACTATATATTTCAGGAAAGCAATGTTTTTAGAAAAAAACCCCAGCAAATTAAACTTCTCAGTACATCACTCTTCAAACACAGTTAACAGTGGCATGAGCAGGAAACAGAAATGTTATCTTAAGCTATCACACTGAATGATGATTTAAGGATCTATATGTGTTCATTAAATATCAGGCAAATAACCAAATAGCTACCATTAAAACATGTGACTACAGCAAATCGATTAATTGCCAGTTGCTCTGAATTCAAACATATCTCTGAAAACACCTCGTTGTATAAAGATCGTGAAATAGCAAAATGTAGTTGTCATCAAAACTCTTTAAAAAATGATTATTTAATACATCGATCTCTACATCATAAGGGGAAAGCTTGAACAAAGATAAAACAATCTAGCCTTATGAAGATACACATTCAGTAACCATTGTAAAGATATGGTCGGTTTTCTCTCTAGAGTCGATCAGATAGACATTTCCCTACAATTTAGGTCAATAATTTAAGTTTTTAGTTTTCACTACCTTTTGATAAAGATCAGCTCTAATATAAAAATCAATACGAAGAAGCAAGTCAAACAGTGTGATTAGGTTTCAAGAGCTGCCTGTCAGAAGTAATAATTCATCTCACGTTTAAAAACTTTTCTTGGCCAGGTGCGGTGGCTCACGCCTATAATCCTAGCACTTTGGGAGGCCGAGGCGGGCGGATCACTTGAGGTCAGGAGTTCGAAACCAGCCTGGTCAACATGGTAAAACCTCGTCTCTACCAAAAATACAAAAAATTAGCCGGGTGTGGTGGTGTACACCTGTAATCCCAGCTAGGTGGGAGGCTGAGACAGGAGACTCTCTTGAACCTGGGAGGTGGAGGCTGCAGTGAGCCAAGATCACGCCATTGCACTCCAGCCTGGGCAACAGAGTGAGACTCCATCTCAAAAAAAAAAAAAAAAAAAAAAGCTTTTGGGGGGCATGTTTCTGCTTTTTTTTTTTTTTGGTTCTGGTTTGCTGGTTTTCAGTTTAAAAGAAGGAAGACGTTGATGGCAGCATTTACTCACGAGATACCACATTATTGTTTCAAACTGTAGAAATTACTAATTGTGAGTAATATTTTGAAATGCAATAGCCGAAGTGAAAAAACTCAAAACCTCACGGGCTACCCATCTTAGAACAGATTATGAGAAAGGTAAATTTGAAAGCATTATAGAAAGATGTTACTTTGAAACAAACAAAAAAAATGTTGCTGGGTAACATTCAAAGTGTCTACAATGTTCTTTTCTCCTCTTTGCCTCTCTCCATTCCCCAATAGTAGACCCTGCCTTGGCATATTCACAGATGCAATCCCTGCTGAGCCACAGTAACGAGGAGTACCCCCTACCATCACAAATTTAGTAAGAGAGAAGTCACTGTGTATGGGAGATGAGTCTCCAACATCTTCCTTCTGAAGGGAAATGTTCATAGAGACACACATGCCTCACTTGCTTCTCCATCGTCTTATGGCCTGGGATGTACGGAAAGATGGAACCTCAAAGAACTCCTAACCATCATCATCTTCCTGTCCCTATTCAGCAGATGCACAGATTCCATCTTCAATGAAATACGCACACACAGACACACACACACACACACACACACACACACCCCACATTAATTTCTATTGCTGCTATTTTTCAGCATCATTTCAACGTTTAACAATCTGAACTAATAGCCATTTTAAAACATGTTCCAAGCTTCTGGTGGGAATCTGCCCCCTGTGCCAACCATTTGTTTCTTAACTATAGTATACTTCTGACCATCTTGATGGACTGACCTGCTCTGGGATTGAACAGAAGAGTGGACAATTTTTTGTTTGTTTTAATTGAAGGTCCTTAATGCGGGCCACATGTTCCTGGTGGTCATTTGGAAGGCAGGGGCAGGGAATGCAAAGTGGCAGGGTGTTGGGGGGTGGGGGAGGGGTGAGTGGGGAGGGACTGGATGATGAAAAGACCAGTTCCACAAGTGAAGCACATTAGCAACCCAGAGTGGAAAGGGCCGGAAGGAAAACCCACCCACCTCACCCCTGCATTCATTCTATCAACCTGCAATTGTTGCAATCAAAACCATATGTCGGTTCTTCTAGATCTTTCTCACAGGACAAACATGCAAAGGGCCTCAGGCCTGGCGTTGCCATCAAATGGTAATTGATACCATATGAGCCACAAAATAGAAAAGCACATGCAAACAGCAACCACTCTTGCGGCACCCTCCTCCCTCCCACCTTCCAATCCCCTGCTTGGCCCCTTGAGAGGGATGAAATTGCAGGTCTTGCCGGGCTGCTAAGTGCACAGTGCACCATGAAAAACAAGTGTACGTGGCTCCAGTAACCACCTGTATATCAGAGAGAAAGGAGGGTCCACTAGCCAAGAGCTCGTCCCAGAGAACAGGCGAAGGGAAAAGGTCACTCTGGGTTAATACAAGGTCATTGATCATGGGGGAAAACGAGCACAGGTGTGAAGCAGATCACAGGCCCGGAGCAGGGAAGGCCCCCCACCCCGGTCCCTTAGCACATCCGGCCTGGAGAAAGCTCGTTACCGCTAAGCCACATCTGTCTTCTTCCCCTCCCACCAGTGAGATAGTGGGAAAGTGGAAACCACTCCCCAATTACAAGGCAATTAGAAGAAAAGTGACCCCAATCCCATATCAGCTTCTCTCTTTTTCTGAAGCTCTTTTTGCATCCCATTGTTCTCACAGCAGAAAAAAAAAAGTCAAGAAAACCCGCTGAGCTGGGGGTTCTGCCAATTGCTGGTTGAATGTAATACAGTAGGTAAAATCCGTCTCTTATTTCCACCAACACTGACAGAAGTACAAGTAGCATACGGCTCTCGCCTCTGCATGTATATATTTTCTTATTAACTCGATCGGGCAGAAATTTGCAGAGATTTGTTTGGATTTAGAAGTCACAACAGAATGTCAGTTTCACAAACCAAGGCTCATTCTGTGGTGAAATGTACAGCTCTGGACCCAACCGTTCACCGCACACAGCTATTTGTTCCAATTCCTCCAGCAGCCGCTTCTGAACAAACAACTAACTTATTCTAAACACACGCAATGGCTCTAATTTTTCTTCCTTCTCCCTATCCCATTATATGTGATATTTTAGTCTTATAGATCTTATGAAGTTTAAATATTTTCCAGATGGGCCTAGGGAGCACAGAACCATGTAAACACTTTACATTATAAAAGGACCAACTAAACACTTAAAACAGAAGAGGATGATGATGAGATTCTTCTTTTGCAAACAGTAATCTAGTGAGCTAACACCAAAAACTGTAAAAAAACAAAACAAAACAAAACAAAAAACGGGGGAGGGGGTTGGGGTGGGGGACAGATATCAATTCCCTTTTTTCTCCCCAAAACTCTTGGAAGATGAGCTGATTCATCCTCATTTAGGTTGTATCTATTCATATCTTTTCTAAGTAAATCGTTTCTGAGAAAAAAAGATAATTTAAGCTCAATTTACAATTCAATACCTCACAATGGTAAGAAACAAAACTGTGATTATAACGGAATGATAAATTCCACTGTCCTGCAGAGGGAAAATTAATATGGCCTATTAACTCCATCCATTTGCCCTGATCCTCAGCAGTCCTCTACTCCTCAAAGTCTGCCCACAAAAGACCTGAACAAGGTGGCACTTGCCAAGGACCCTCGGCCTCGAGGCAATCCACGAACATTCCTAATGACAGTCAGCACCAATCCAAGAGAAAAGGATGTGAACAGATGAAGGTGGTAAAGTAACCCGGGCAGAGCGAATTAAAATGAAAGTCCTGGTGAATGCCAGGGAAGACAGAAGTAGTGCAAAGCAAATGGGTAACATACAAGTCAAAGCAGCACAGTGCAGCCCAAGAGGTGTCAAGTCAGGCAGGCTCGGGATAGACCACTTTGGGGAGACTCTGACCTTACCTCTGCTTTCCCTTCGTGGTCCAGGCAACATAGCCCTGTATCTGAGCATCTGCATTGTTTAAATTTCATCCTGTGATGTTGTTTGCTGATTGGTCAGACATGGCTGACAGCATCAGAACTTCAATCTGACACACAAGAAGCAAGCAGGACCACAGCCCAGAAATCATAATGGGAGGGAGAGAGGGAACTTCATGCTGGATATATGAAACTCAGACCCGCAGATGTCTGTTGCGAGGCCTGTGGCTGGCCTAGGGGTGGGAGGGCCTAGGATCAGACCGGGAGGAGGGCATGAAGTAGGGGAGGTGGGACAAGCCCAGCCACCCAAATGACCAGGCAAGAGGCATCCCCTGGATAGAGCTGCATCTGGAGCCTGTTTAGCAGCTTCCTTCTTGCCACTCCCAATTCCTGTGACCTCCTGGGAATAGAGGAGGCCTCCTTCCTTGAATGCCTTTATTTTACAGAATAAAAGTGGTAGTGTTTTCGGTTTGGGGCAATGCATTTATTTCTCAAAGTATCTGACATTTTCCCAAGTAGAGAAGAGCTACTAAAGAGACCCCAGTTGTCAAAAGCATCCCATCCAGATTTCTGTGTAAGTAAACTTGACATAGAAATAATGAAAACAGACAGAAAAGAAAGAAAGTAGCTTGAAAGTGGGAGAGGAAAAGAACTAGTACTACTGAGTTACAGGCTAGGTCTTTATTCTGATTCAAGTGCCTTGCCTATTCCTTTCCAGGCCATGAGGAGCTACCTGAGACTCCTCATGGTATGCAATGGTGGCTGGCCACAGATCACCCCCTTCTCTTCCCACTTCCAACCTGGCTCCCAGTGTACACACACACACACATACACACACACACACCCCTGACCCAGCTACTGGCAACGGGTGCAACTGAGTTTACCTGATGTAAAATGCAGGATCGCTTCCCCTCCTGAAAGTTTATATGTAGGATTAACACCTCCAATTAAGGATCAGTGTTAGTCTATTTGAACCCTTGCCTTCGTGTCCCTACTACATAGAATCATGACTGCGCAACTCTGGGGGGAAAATCAGTCGAATATAAAAATCCAAGCAGACTTCCCTAGGGCTCAGCAAAGAACATTACTTGCAGATTTTCTCTTTCCCAATTTCTCCTTTTCCAGCATTCTTTGTTACAATTTTGGGGAAGGTATCATGGATTCTGCAATAATTACAGAAGAAGAAAAGATAAAAGGTGAAGTAAAGACAACAGTGCAATAAAAAAAGAGAAGGATAAAAGTGGCAGGATTTGAGGATAAAATAATGACTGGAGAGATCGGGTTATTAAAACAAACAAGTGAAATGGACATAAAAAAGGAACAAGACCCTTTGGCTGAGGGGAAGGAAAAGGTTAACAGAACATGAAAATCAAGATTTAATAAAAATTAATCCTTGAAAACACCATCACTGATTTAAAATCAATTTGAAATAGTGAAATTGCAAACCAGGACAAAAAAATCCATCTGGTTTAAAATAAAAGAAAAACTCTACCACAACCTTCTCACCTCTCTACCTCCAAAAAAGAAAGAAACAATCTCATTTTCCTTTCTATTGTGTAAACATTAGTTATATGGCCTAATTTTCTAAATAAAGCTGGAAAGATAAACCACTGAAATCCAAAGAGTCAAGGAAAGGATATTAGCATAAAGGAAATGTATGTGAAAATTACAGCAACCAAGCAGCAGGAGCAATAAATATAAGTAAAAAAGGGTCAGTGTGGATGGTGGAAGTTGTGAGTAGGAAAAGAAGCCGAGAAGGAAAGAAGTTCCCAAGGTGGTCTGCATTTCATTCAGTGAAGAACACAGTGTGAAAGAAACATACTAGGCAAGCATACAGAAACGACTGAACACCAGAAAACATAAACAAGAATATAGGAATTTGATGGGAGAGTAAGACGAATAAACCTAATGTAACAGAGATCAAATAGAAATTGGAAAACAGAATGCAGTTTGTCAGAAGCATTTAAAAAGTGCCTTAAGATATGTAGAATTATAAATATAATTTTGCTAAAGGTATGCTAAATAGCACACCTTTACAACCACTATAGACTGAGGAGATTATATGAAAACAATATCATGCATTTCTTGAATCTACTTCCTAATTTAAAAAAAATGGTCCCAACTTCCAAGATCCATTTACAATTGCATGACACAACAATGAACATATCACACAAGGGCAGAATTCCTTGTCAGGAATGAACCAAAGTAATGCAAATGGTAGTTTTTGGGGGCACACTTCATTATCCAAGACATTCAAGGTATTAAAGGAATATTCATGCAAGCACCTCACCGAAGACCAAAGGAAATCTTTGGTCCTTGTTCAAAATGTTCAATCTACTCATGAACTAGATATGGGAAGGATCAGTCAAGAAAATGTGATTTAAGAAGAGAACATTTGTAGTGTTAGCTCGGAAAGCCTGAACAGCCTTTCAAGCTCCTGGCATAGTTTTTAACTCAGAAGAGCATAAACTTTGTTTCAATGATAAACCAATAATTGCATATTTGGTGGAAAAGTCTACAGCTCTGTCAAGCAGCAAAGGAAGCAGGGTGACAGCAGTTTCAGGTGCCGGGACACAATAAAAACAATGAGGAAAGAAAATGTTTGCTTTTTCTGTCAACTGAGATGTCAGTACCCATTAATAAATCTATCTGCTAAATCTACTCTTATTCATGTGGGACATCACCAATTTAAAGTAAAATAAATTATCTTTAATTAAATGGAATTGTCGTCTTCCTCCCGCTATCATCCCCAATTATTACATCCTAATCAGCCCTTTAGGGAGAAGGCAAGAGAGAATGCTGAAAGGCACATTGACTATAAACAATTTCTCTTTCTGCCAACTGGTAAAATTTTTAATTTTAATTATTGATTATAACCATAATTTTTCGATCTAAGTAATGCAAACCACAAAAATTCTGTCATTTACAGGGGGAACACTGTACACGGTCACTTCCAAATTTCCTTTAACTTTTTCTCTGTGAAAATTTCCAAAATCAGAAGAAATCACTATGAACTAAGCAAATTATCTATTTAAACCTAATCTATTACTTTTATTTCCAGTACAAAAGTACCAGTTTTAATTAATACTCCAGAATGCATAGCACTAACTGAATGCCAGCTATGATGTATGTTTTGGGTTGTTAAGCTTTCACAAACTAGGATTATGGAATGGTATCAATTTATGTTTAGACACGAATGGTATATACACTTTAAATATTAAGACATGTAACTAGATAAATGGAGGTGGGTGATCTTATTACCAATGCTTACGACTTCCTCTGCCCCAGTTTTCAGCTCCCCCAATTCTCTTCTTTTGTAACTTCACCCAAATTCTAACAAAAGCAATCTGTATTTCTAACCAAGTGATTCATATGAAATATATGCTATTATCAGTTTCCCTATTGATGGGATCACGCCCTTGAAAATAAATGAGGAAGTCAACAAGTAAATGAAGTCGTGTGTCACTCCCACTCCAAAGACACAGAGGTGAACTATTTTCCCAAGAGTGACAAAGAATGAATTTAGGACAACTGGGCACATCTTCATTTACGGTGCCCCTTCTGACTCTACTCCCAACAACCAGGTTGGATTTTGTTTGCTTCACTTTTTGTTATCACTATAAATTTTGCAACGGAGGGTGAGGAGTTTTCTTTTCACTTTCCATGTAACAACAAAATCAACCACTGAAATTGGGAAGTGAATTATTAATTATTTGTTCTACACAGAAGATAAATGTATCTAGAATAAACAGGTAAGGGTGTTGACTGTTTTCTGACTGCTTAGTGTTACTTTTAAAAATGTAATTTTTTCAGGGTGTAGTACTGTTTTCATTTAGCATGCCTTTGAATTGCCGCCTACAGAAGTAAAAAAAGAAACCACAGCTATACAAGCCTGCTGACTTTCTTATAAAAGAACCAGTTTTAAACTTGTTTATACTACTGATTCCAAATGAATTCAAGATGGTGGCTAGTTAAAGAAAGCGAGCCCATGCCAGGGAGTTTGATCAAAGAACTTCAATTCAGCAATGTTCAGTTTTAATTGACCACTAATTAAGCTACATTAGTCTAAGAAAGGTCTGTATCACTTTGAGTAATAAAGAAAAGAATTAATTCAACCCTGTGTCAGTCAGCTTTAGTAAATTCATCTGAAAGCAACTTCTCAAACGACAGCCATGAAAGAGGTGTCTAGTGTTAAATGCCAAATGTGGTCTACAGAATTCAGAGAAGACCAGGAACTCCGTTTTCAAGGGTATTTGTTACTTTGCTAGTGATGTCACCTTGCAGGTATAATTATCTTCATTACAGATACAAAGATGTCAGCTTTACTCCCTGGGTTGCAAAGGGTTGCTTTAAAATTGGATTCAAAACATGGCATCATACCAGCCACAGTTTTAACTTTCCTGTATTCTAGACAAAAATAGAGTGGATTTGCAAAATCATGAGAATTTTCAAAGGCTTGGAACTCTCCTTCTGGGAAAAGTGAGTTGAAGACTGGGTGGGGGGCAGGGGAAATAAAACAACTGCAATAACACCACCAAAAAAGCTCATTATAATTAGGAACCACAAGCTATGACAACCATGACAGCAGCATTAAAAGTCCATGTGTTAAAATAGTTCATTTCTGAAAATCCAGTTGCAAAATTTTTATTTTCCCACACATTGTACATCAAATTTTTTTTATCCACAATTCTGATAAAAAAAGCTTTTAGGAAGAGGAAAAAAATTATAAAGCAGCAACAAACTCCATTTCAGGATTTAACATCAAAACGTAAGATATAAGAAAACACTGCTTTACAACTTGGGTGTTTATGACTGGTAAAGTCCTTCGCCTTAACTCAGAGGTAAATGACCTATGGTCTTATGACAAAAGCCAAACAGTAAAAATATGTTTAAATTTAAAAAGTAAACCCAAATGTCAATGGTACGCTGGCTTCTATTTTATATTAATTACCTCTGTCCTCCAAGCCTGAATGAAGAGCACTGGCTGTTATATCACTGAAAGCCATAAGGGTCAAATACTCTTGAGATGCACCCTGTGGCCTCAACACACATTATATTTCGTCTTAATAATATTTGGCAACCAACGACTGCATTTTCTACAATAGTATTTAATAAATAACATTTTGAAATCATTCTGCCAGTACTCATTAAAATGCACTTGTTTGTGAAATGCAATAGTTAGCTCTATGAAACCAAAATATTAATGCAAATTGGAATTTCTAAGTTTAAAGTGGTATTTGCATAACAGGAACTAAACGTGGCACAAGCTGAAAGAGTGCACAGCACACAAATGCTTCTCAACACCATAATTATTACCAATAAAATGATGGCTTATATATACCATTAGAAGCCCAAGGCATCTGCCAGTCTGTGTCACCATAGGCTTCCAGTGCTCCCAATGTCTAGACTGTAGCAATGACAGGATGATGGGGAAAGCTCTGGAATTGTCTTACCTGTTAAAGTAGCACAGGTACAAGGCACCAACAATCTCATTCCCAGTGCTTAATAATAGCCTAGGGCTGGCCCATTCATCTATTGCCACCTATGGTTATCGCTGAAAACTAATTAATATGATTTTGAGTGCATGTATGAATGAACATGGTCTTCAGCACCATCAACGCTAACTGGGCACATTTGTCCAACTTGGTGATGCAGGGAATGGAAAGATACTACGTATGTAGGTATATACTTACTTAAGTAAACTACGAATAATGTCCCACAAAACTATTTTAGACAGGAGTAACCTTGAGAAACGTAACATTAAAAAAACATTCAATACTTATTGGCTCATTCCACAAATATTATCTGAGCACCCCTAAATGCATATTGTTGTGCTAATCTTTGAGGGGAGGATAAAGGGAGCTTGTTGGGAAGATGTGACACAATTTTATAACAACACGAAGTCAGGTTAGGGACTAAACGACTGCTAAGGACAAGATGGACAGACGCTTTCATTTACTATGAAGAAATACTTGGATTATGTGAGTAAATACATATTTTTTTAAAATTTTAGATTCAAGGGGTACACGTGCTTGTTGTTACATGGTATACTGCATGCTACTGGGGACTGGGCTTCTAATGTACCCATTACCCAAATGGTGAATATTGAACCCAATTTAACTTTTGATAAAAATACTACTTTTTGCTAAAACAGCAAGAGCAGAGGCATGAGCTCCATAAACTTTGGCAGAGGCCAGCTCTCTCAGGGGCATTCTACCTAAAGGTCTTGTCTAACTGTACATGTGGACTTATGCCCATATGGTGGATGTGATACATTCATTTGGCTGCATAAACATTTCATGGTTGTCAGCGATATGCCAAAAGGTCTACAAAGATGCATTAAGACATGGTCCCTTCTGCTTCTGCAGGGTCTCAATGGCTGGAGATTCAAGGTCCCCACTGTGTGCAGACAGGCAAAGGGCTATATCCTTTGAAAAGTCTGTGTAACTCGAGCTCCAAATTTAAATTCAGTTGAGATAAGCATTCAGTAAACTGCTACGAGGTAGCACTGAAATGTCAATTCTTACATCAGATATTTGACAATAAAGCTAAGAAAAATGTAAATATATCCTATTGGAATATATAGCAGCAATGACTCTATTCTGTCACGACCTACATGATCTTGAGCAAGTTATTTAATCCCTCAATTCTTCCATTTCCCAGGCCGGCACCTCCCCATGGAACTTTCTACAATGACACAAATATTCTATATCTGTGCTAATACAGTAGCCACTGATCACATATGAAAACTGAGTAACTGAAACTTGGCTAGTGCAACCAAGGAAGTGATATTTTAAAAGTTTTATTTAATTCTCATTGACTGACATTATTTATTTATTTATTGATTGATTATTATTTTTTTTAATTTTAGAGACAGGGTCTTGCTCTGCTGCCCAGGCTGGAGCACAGTGGCATGACCATGGCTCACTGCAGCCTCAGCCTCCTGGGCTCAATGATCCTCCTGCCTCAGTCTCCTAAGTAGCTGGGACTACAGATGTGTGCCACCATGCCAGGCTGATTTTTTTTTTTTTTTAACTTTTTGTAGAGACAGGGTATCCCAATGTTGATCATGCTGATCTTGAACTCCTGGGCTCAGGCGATCCTCCCGCTTCAGCTTCCCAAAGTGCTGGGATTACAGGCATAAGCCACTGTGCCTGGCCTTCGTTTAAATGTTAGTAGCGACATGGGGCCAGTGGCTACCTCACTGGACAGACCAGGCTTTGTCTGTGAAATGGGATGATGACTCCTGCATTACCTATCCTACTGGGATGTAATAACGATCAAATTAGAACTGGGTTGATTTTACTGGATATTAATTATTGCTACAATATTTTCTGTAAGCCTTAACTGTAAGCCACTTTCCTAATAATTAAAAGTCACAGTAAGATTGGTTTTATACTCCCTAAATGTCTGAGTTAAATACCACACAGGCAAGCTTCCTGAAGCATATTCTAAAAACACTGTGTAAGCAAGTTATTGTTCTAAAATTATTCAGAGGGACATATGGACTATAAGAGAAATACTGAGAATGCAACACAGATAATCAATGATTGATCAAAAATAGGTCAATACTCCCTCAAATAGTTTCACTTACAGTAAATTCATGATTTGAAAAAATTACCATCTTCCAGAAACAGAAATACTCAAATCAAAAAAATTATCATAAAAAAATAGTAATCTTTATTACTTGTCTGGCACACAAAAAAATGTTAAAATTTTCTTTTCAGTTGCTCACTTTGAGTACAGACAATGCTGTACAAGAAAAGGTGGAAGACAGTTCAAAATAAATGCCAGTTTAGGGCAAACTTATAAGATGGTTAGAGATGTGATATACAAAGTAAACCTAAACACATCAGTCTGATTTTACTAGAATGTGTTGTACCAAGCTGGACAGGGAAACAGGAAGAGTGAAGTGCAGGGTCTGAGAATGCCTGTGGGAAGGAACTGAAATTCCATTAGCTAATGGGCCAAGCAATAAATGAAAGCATATCTGTACACCAAAGATATACTGCAAATCAGAGTCGCCATTCCTTTGCCCAGCCTCCATCTCTACTCTCAATAAACCTTGGAGAACTTTGTATATCATGGAGAGGAAACTGAAGAGTGGCACAAGTTACTGTGAGGCTTGGCAACTAGCTCCAAAATGTGGCATGTAAGGAGTGAGGTCTAGAAATTGGCGGGTGTAAGACTCAGTCACCAGATCCTGCCACCTTCCTCCACAGGGTGCTAGGGAAGGAAACTGAGGTTTCAAAATCACTTCTGTATCATGGCCAAGAATTATCCACTTTGAGGGGAAGTACAGTGGTAGCAATGAGAGAGGTCCCCAGTTGTGAGGAGGTAAAGGAGTTGCATTACTGGGAAAGCTGAAAAGAACGTCTTCAGTGTTGGCTTTAAATTTTAATGTTTTCTTGATAACAGACGATATGATGTTATGCAGTTAATGATGATGTAAACAATGTCCATAACGCCAAAAAACTTAAAACATAATTATTAATTAGTTTCTTTATGCTAATTTCTTTTTTTCTACTTTATGTCCTGTAGGGTAAAAATGGTAATACACTTCTTCATTTAGGATGATTCAAGACAAACCAATAGTTACACTGATAGAGGGTTCTAAACATTTTAAAAGGTAAGGCATAAATATATGTTTAGGGTATGCAGACATGTGCATTACTGACTCAACATATTCTAACAGCTGCTCTGAAGCCATTCCAGTTGGTTCACAAATAATGTACAATATTTAGTACACTATAAAATCTCATGTTTTCATGGTAAAAGGTAGAAATACCTAGGCAATGCTATAGTGTGCTACGTCAAAAAAACAAAAAAATAAAAAAAAAATAAAAAGAATGTTTTAGAAACAAAAGAAAAAAGGAAAGAAAAGAAAAGGAAAAGGGAAATAGGGAAAGAAAACAACAAAAAAAGTTAACCGCTATAAACGCCTCCCAATGCCAAGATTTAATTATGGAACTTATTGTGACATTATTTAATTCTTAAGGTCCAGATATATTACTTTGCAAGCAGGACTTCCCAAGCTCAGCACTTCTGAGGGTCTGTCTTGCGCACTGTTAAGATGTTTAGCAGCATCCCTGGCCTCCAGCCCTAGATGCCAGTAGCAAGCCCCTGCCTGACCCCCACAGTTGTGACAATCAAAATTGTTTACAGATATTGCCATATGTCCCCTGGGGAACACCCCTGTTCTAAAAATATATGTTTGTAATCTTAGCTGGTCAGCAACAAATATCCACTTTGATTTTCTTAAATCTTCATATACAACGTCCATCTCTAGTGGTATCTTCTTTAAACTAAACAAGGAAATAGCCACTGACACCCATGATCACTTAGTATGTGATAGTCTGACTTTGTGATCTTATGGCGCTCCACAGTCTTAGTCTCTAACTTTGAAACAAGTAATCTATGTTCACTCTGGAACTTTTAGAACCAACTCTATAGCAGTCTTGATTATGTGATAGCAAATATTTTGTCGTTTTCAACTAATAGCTCTGAACTACATGCAATAATCAAAGTAATACTCTATAAAAATTTTCGATGAATAAACAAGTTTGAGTAATAAATAATTGGCATTATCTATTACTGTCTAGTTACGAAATCTATCCATTTATCTACCCACCCAACCATACTTTCTCCAATCCAGCCATATATTCATCATCATAAAACCTGTCATGCTTTCAGTTCTGATTGAGTTACACAGGTAAAAAGCCTAGGACCAGCCAAAGAGTTTAATCTACATAGCTCCCTATTGGCAATGCATCTGTGAAGACACTGTTATCTATAAATAATTCCACATCAGGCCAGCTATATGTTTTATATACTACATCATCTAACTCAAAACAGGAAAATATCTTAATGTATAAATGTGTTTATGTTTTCTTAAATTGGTTAGTTTGTTAAATACAGGTCATCTACTGACAGATGCGAGATTCTAATACGGATTATACTGAGAAGGTAAACATCTAAATAGACCAACTGAACCCAGGAATCACCATCTAACTTTAAAACAGGTTCAATGGATCTTCAACGTGAACATTAAAAATGTATTAAAGATTCCAATAACAAGTGCTAGCCTAAAACTACTTAGCCTTGATCTATTTGTCCTTTTTCATCTGTTTTTCCTTTTTCATCATCTAAAGACAATGGAGGAAAAGGACCATAAAACCAAAACTTCCTTCATAAGAAACAATTCAGTATGGTTTTGCATTTTTCAATGTCATATCTGAAAGGTAAAGCAGTTTCTCTAGTCTAGAGGTTAGGATATCATAATGATTCATGTAAGACATCTTTCTTGGGGTTAATTAAGGAAACTGAATCCTAAATGATTTTATCAGCAAAAGTGACACTGCGAAGTTGGGCCAAGAGGATCTGCTATTACAGGAATCCTTTAAAATGTAAACGCGTTTAACAATCATGCATCTATTTCTAGCAGTTTTAGCTCATTCCCTGGAAGCATGCAAGAGGTGTGCTGCACTTTGCAACCTCTGGGAAGTAGGACTACCAGATTCACATCAACACATCTAATTTTACAGTTACCTTATTTAAGTTTTTAATACGGCACAGGTCTTTTTCTCAGGTGTTAATAGAAAAATCAATTTTAAGTCACAACAGCTGTGATCATTTTAAATATCACAGCTGTCATGAGTTGAAAATAACCAATTTGAGCATACAAGTTTCTGCTGCAAACGTAACAAAATGGAAATGTGATGGAATTTTATCTTTTACTCCCTCTGAAGCTGAATGTCTAATACAAGGGTAGAGTAATAACTTATTTGTTTTAAAATAAAATCAGGTTCCCATTTCTTTACTGACCTAGCCAAAAGATGGCTCAAAAGAACAGAGAAGAACATCATTTTTAAGATACACTCCTATGGCAACTGTGGAACATGTTTAATTATGGAAGTAGTATTAACTCAGGAAAGAGTGAGTTAAATAGTTAATATCAAAATTGAGAGTTCATTTATGTAAACGTTTTGCTGTGAAGCCGGGGGGAGATTAAGTGGGATCCATGCTACATATTAAGTGTTATTAAAATCTAGGAATTTAAATTATCACACAGGACAAAGTCTAAACTGATAGGAAAACAGTGTTAAGTAGTATCTCACAGAAAATAATGGCATTGTATTCATTTCTTTGCAAATTCAAACTAGCCATTAGATGGCATGAAAGAAAAGTTCCTCTCCCTCCCTCTTCAATCCAAATCTAATGTCATTGTGTTTCAAAAACTACAATGACATACCTAAAGAACTCAAAATTTAAAAAGAAAAGGAAAGGACAGAGAATGCATTATTTATTCTACTAGCTGAAGAAAGTTTAGATTTCTCTGTGTGAAATGAATTACGGGCAATGAACACCCAAGAAATTCTAGAATTATAATAACAAACAATTATTGTCACCTATGCTCCAGGGAAGAACCGGGATCAAGTATTTGAGAAATGATATTGCATGATTAATACAAGGAAGAACTCAACCAGAAGAAAAGTAATCTTGGTATCTTTGGTATAATCTTACACCAAAGCCTTGGTAATGTTACACAACTTTTCCAAAAAGTTTTCAAGGTCTCCTAACATCCTGATATATAAGTAGAAAATAAAAAATTGAAAGTATTTTCATCTCAGATCTTCAGTCCTACGTCAATGAGTTTGACATTTCCCTCACCCTCCCTTACAAATTCAGAGTAGAGATTAAAAGCTGGCAATGTTTGCAACTAAAAAACTTGTATGAAAAAAGTTGACACCAATCCCCACCCCATTTGGCTTTGGGAAGTTTAGTGCAGCAGGTAGAGGGAAGCCCTAATATCCTCTATTATTTGCATATTAATTTCAAAGCTACATGAAAAACACTGTAGTCTTTTAATTACATCAACACACAAAAAGGCACTACAAAGTGAAAGTACACTTGTTACACATTTATCCCAACCCCCACATCACACAAAGGAAGCCTAAGAAAACAGCATCCATCCAGCTCCTTTAATGCTGAGCCTCCACTTCTGTAATAACAGGTGCAGAAATAATAATGTGCTGGCCAATCAACTTTTTCCTCTGATTCGTCAGTTTAGCTTAATAATGCCACTAGGAATGTAAACATTTCTGCAATTTATATTTAAAAGTCAATAAAATAATGGGGTGCAGAATTTATCCTTTTTAATTTTTTAAGTAATACATTTGATTATTTTAATCACGTCAGTACTTAACTGGATAGGGTTTAAATATGCATGTAACATCAATTTAATTTGTTTTATTCGTTAGAAAAGCTATTGAGTCATACCGTATTTATTCTCCTTTAAAAAAAAAAAAAGACCACACATTCTAGGAGAAAGGGAGTACAGAGCACTTGTATCTTGCTTCCCTTCTTGGAGATGGGATTCTGGTGCCTTCCAAATGTCTTTCAGTAAGAGCATTTTAAAATGGTAACCAAAGACGTGAAGATCCAATACACACTCACTAGATGGCTGACAATAAAAAAAAAAAAAGAATGTTTCCATACTGTGGATAAACTTTATTGGACTACAGTAATAGTACTGTGGTTGGTAAATGCATCACGTATTTTTAAAACGGTGTGAGAGTTTTTCCCAACATAGCAATTCCCACTTAAACAGGATCATTATTGGTGCAGTCATTCAGTACTCTATAATTCTCACCCTTAGGTTTGTGGAGGTGAAAAAGCCAAGTCAAATGTTAGCCTCCACTGTTAACATCCCCTATTCATTTTCAGGTCAGCTACAATGGAAGCAGCTGGAATTCAACTCTCCCCACTCTCTCCTACCAATTACCTCAACGTGCCCTCTCTCAAGATGAGTGTAATTTGGTCTCTAGGAAAGCACAGAGCGAGGTCCCTGGAGGATACCAGCCAAAGCCTGCATTTTTTCGGTTGAGCCTGAAATTAGACCATCATCTACATTGCTCCCACCTCTGACTTCTCAGGTGTTCAAACCCACTCTTTAGCCCCCTTTTTTTTAGGTGGGGAGAAGAGTTTAAAGTAGTATACTCTCCTAAACAGAATGTTAGAGGCGTAGTGTCTCTTTTTTGCTGGATTAAATACCTCAATGAATATGTGCAGATTTAAGAAATCAGGAAGAATAGGAAGAAAACTAGGTAAACAGGAGCAACACAGCATTTAGAGACAGAAATATCAGAAATGTGACCTATTAAGTTCTAATCAGAATGTGGTACTGTGCCATAAATACATCTGCAAATATAAGGTTGTAGTTTGGAACCAAGTCATGGATCTTCAGCACTGCAAAAAGGAAAGTCTCCCAAAGTTTAAGTGCAGTTCATGTAAAATTCTCAAACCACTTTCAAGCTCAAAACCAATAAATTTCACCTTAAGAAGTGTTCTTCAGAAGAAAAAAAAATTGTTTTGCTTAATAAAATGCCATGGTATCTACATACCTAAAACGATATGATAATGTGCCAAATAGTTTATTATAGAATTTGAAATGTTATAAAGCCTACAACTATGGACATTTTCTGAAAATTCCAAGTATAACTTTCAGTAGATCACTTCACATTAAAGGAGACAATTTTATACAAGTATCTTTTCCACTTTTGTCACTATTGATCTCTTTTGCATGGTATACAAACAACTGGTTTTTTTTTTTTTTAGGACTATGAGGATTTCCTAAATAGATTATAAATATTTTATGAATATACAGATATCCCTTTTTTTAGTAATCAATAATGTTTATCATATATAACTTCAGCCTGTGTCATCTTAGAGTTATGTTTGAAGTATTAAGGGCTAATAAAGTGCAACTAAACATATAAAAACTGGAAAAGCCTTAAAACTAAAATTACTATTAAATTATATTGACTGTGAAAAATTAGTTATTTTGTAACTCTGATAATATTGGAGGGGGAAAAAAGGCCCAGTAATCTTTTGTGTCGCCATACTGAAATTCTCACAGGTACAAGGCATGCATTTAGGTGAGCTGTGCACAGCAAATATATGTCTCCACTGTATTATCTTCTTAAGGCAAAAGTAAATCTGAATTCAAACAACTTTTACAATTGCCAGAACCACATCTAAAATCTCTAAATCTTCTGAATGAGAAAACGAGAGATTCATTTAATAGATCCCTGATGGCAGCATGTAGACCATGTATTTGACCTACAATAGTGATTCTAAAGAACTTAGACTGTAGCATTGTTTTCCTTAGTGGCAGAGCAGTAAGAGAAGTTTCAAGTAGGCTTGGAAACACACACATACAAAATTCATCATAATGAAATATGACAGTGTCGAAAGTCCAACTATGATGAAGCCATTAAAAGATAAGTTATAAAGGAAGACATCACTTATTCTCAAACCTCCATCGTGGTACTGTAATTTAGTAGAAACAAAACAACAACAAAAAAAGCCGAATAGGGGATGTAATGTAAACCACATTTATAGTGGAACAGGAAACAAATGATTCTTCAGCACAATTTCCTGTAGATCAGTTGGAAAGGTATTTAAAAGACTGCATCAGCTATTAGATCTTTTTTCCTGACCACTTTTCTCCCCAACCCTCCTTCCCCTATCCCAATGTCCTTCCTCCTAATTCTGCCTGAAACAATGCCATCACCTAGCGACAGAAGGATGCTTATCCATTACCAACACTATATTTAAAATGCTTAGACCTAGCAGAAATTAGGAATTAAATAAAATTAACCAAAGATGTAACTGATCCATATTCTTTTCCCTGAGAAATTAGCCTCACAGAAATGTTCAAACTGCTATCTGTAAATCTCATGCAGGGATTCTGAAAATTTAATCAGAGGCAGGAAGACAAGATGTAGCCACAATGTCAAGATTGTCTGGTGAATTTTTTCAGCCTAAACGTAAAGAACAAAATCAACATAATTTTGTTTTAAAGCAATGAAGCATAAAAGAAAAAAATAAAAATTTCATTGTTTTTTTAAATGAGTAAAGTGCCAACTACATAAAAAAATAAGCTCACAAAAAAGAAGTTTGTCCTACATGCTTTCTCTTTGATATGTTTTATTTTATTGAACCAGTGGGGAATTTTAAAATTCGATTACTTTGTGGCCTAAGCAAATTTTTGCTGTGTAATAGCAAGTAAACAGCAATTTTTAAAAATAAAGCATTTATACTGTCTGCTTTCAATTATAATCATGGTTCTGAAAATAGTAAGTATATGAAATATATTTTTAAAACGTCAAATGTAATTTGCATAGTTGACACACTACTGGAAACTTTAAAACCCAGTGGCTACCTATGTCCTATGTGTGGCTGCTCCAACCAACTATGAGGTTTTGGGGGGGAAAAAGTCATATGTAAAATGTACTGAAAAATGTTATTAGTGGTGCTATTTAAATGTTAATATTTTTATGTTAGCACTTCCTGTGATAAATGAGAAAAAGCTAAATTCTTCATACTCCAATTTTTAGCTTTAAAAAATTTAGGTTGCTGACTGATATTGTCACTTATCTATACAAAAACTTTCTTCTAAGAATACATTTCCCAAATGAGAGATTCTGATATTCAAATATTCCTAATTTTTCACCTTAAGCAGGACTCATAACATTATTTTATTCTTTGGCCTTGATATCAGAAATAATTAACATCCAGTTTCATCTCTGAACTTTATGGACTTGAAAAGCTGCATAATATGACCAACAGTCAGAATATAAACATAAAAAGCTCATTACCATTTACTTTCCGAGATCTGATGATTTGACAAATAACTATTTCAAAACAACTACTTTGAAACATGGTTTGAAGCTTGTTAGTATAAAGCAAAAAGAGCAATTACAATAATTATAGGTTTCTCTATACGGTTTAACACATGCACATGCTGGCGAGAGCTGATGATGTGATCTTAAATTACCATTACGAGGAAATTTTGCCACTTTTGTTTTCAATTTTATTTGCCATAATTTTATCTTTGTGGATATGCTATATTATTAGATATGTGAAATTTGACCAAATAATCACTTATTAAAATTCTTATTCAATGAATATGTAAGAAATTATAAAAATCAAAATTTAGAGCTAGAACTACACTTATTGTAGAGCAGGTAATGCCTAATACTTCTCATAGCCTGAATGAGGACAGACACACTGGCACACTTTGATATAAGCTTGTATTTCCAACACAAAATAAGTTACTGATTTTCTCTGCAAAAAAAAAATCTGTTCCGTAGTTCAGAAGTGGTGCTTTAATTTTTTTTTAAGCTGAGATTGGGATTCATTTGTATTTAAACCTCTAATGCACAGAGGAAAAAAGATCACAAAAATTATTTGGTCAAGTTCATTAAACTCTCACCTGAGGAGAAACTGATTTTTAAAAATACATTTTGGTTTATATCCAAAATTTATTCTTTGATAGCTCTTGGGTTATGATTTTTTGTTAAGTATTTGTTTCAGAGTCCACACTTCTGGACAGGTACCGTTGTTCACAGAAACAAGGAAAAAATTTCTTGTGGGATATAGACATGGAAACACTTCATAACTTAACATAGTAAAAAAAAATCACGTTTTCTTTTGTTTGTCCTAAAATATTTATATTTCTGCTAGAAAGTTAGAGGACAACTGATTTTGCAAACCCTATAGTTGCCAGTTCATAAAAGAAGAAACCATAATTGTTGTAATGTTTAATTATATTCTTCCCACAAGCTAAAATCACTGTGTTTTGGAATGATTTTCCATTTTTCTTCTTTTGTTTATTCACAGGGAAAACCTGCTTCCTCTGGCCTCTCTCAGTTCAGGGAGTTCAAACTGAATTTAAACAAGTAATTGACTTGTCACTGGGAAAAAAGAAGGAATTCAGTGCTGTGTTCTCTTCAGAGGAAAACTTGTGCAACAAATAGCTGACCACACTTAACTCCAACAATTCAGGTTCAAACACACATTGGTTAGACATGCACATACACACAAAAACGCATAGATATTCAACTTCCAAACGATAAGTGAAACTCAAGAAATGTAAAGTCTCTTCGATAGGCATTTTGAACAATTAACGCATGGTATACACAATCTCCACAACATGTCTGGCACCAAATCAAAAGCCGCTCAATGCAGAATTAGAGCCAGCAGAATACACACTGTAGAATAAACAAAAATCTGCTTCCTCAAAGTATGCATGAGGGCATTTTAAAAAATGGTATAGAATTGGCCCCTTCCTTGGGACACACACAACTGGACTTTGCTGTCTGTTTCACGAAGTTAAGATGGACAACTGGTAGCCATCCACAGTTTCAAAAGCTTTCTGCTGGTGTTCCAAATGGCTATTTTTTTCTAACTATAATGTATGTACAATTTGCCTCTTTCCAGTGTTTGAATCAATAGAGATATACATCACCAGATTTGTTTTTAATAAACGCCTTAAAACAGTTCCTATAAATACATTTCCTGTGACAGAGCGATCTTGATTTTATGAGTACCATCCTCTCAAAAAAAAAAAAAAAAAATCTAACAACCAAAATATTTGGCAACTGAGAGGGCATATTAGTGATATGATGTCATATTCAGCATTTTCTTACGGTGGAGGCAACTGGCAAGCTGTGGGAATGGAACACATATTTTTGAAAATTCCTTTTGGTTAAAAGTGAGTTAAAAGATACAAAACCTAAATTAAAATTTTGTCAGTTCAGATATTTAAGATGTAAAATTAACAATTAACATGTAAAAGTCACATAACTTGTAATCCTGAAAGATAAAAAGCATGGAAACATATTCTTTTATAATGTAAGTCTTTCATAATGGATAAGGGCTATCTAATCCCTGAATCTGTTTTGTTGCTTCAGAGACACTTTTGCTTACTGACTAAGATGGCATCCTTCACGTAATTTTCATTAAAAGTG
>NW_012100765.1:4705369-4742869 GCF_000951045.1 Mandrillus leucophaeus | reverse complement strand
CTGGGAAATATTTGACCTAAAATCCCCAATGCATTGGTATAGTATTACCTACAAGGTAGATGTTCAATAAAAACTTGCTGAATGAATGAATAAGTGCATTAAAGAACAAGTAAATATTCGGAATCTACATCACTTGAATGAAGAGCTATATTCAACCATTTCATGAACAATTATTTAGTGATTCCCAATTTCGGGTTAAGCTCCATTTGGGGACATGCACAGGGTTCAGAGACATGTCAATTTTCTTCCTGCTCTTGAATTTGAGCCTAATGGCTGAAGTGAGAAAATATGACTAAAGAATAATGTTTTAATTGTGAAATAGGGGCAATTGCACATACATTAAACAATTAGATAACAAACTATTACAGGGTAAAGAGCTGAACTATCCACCCGACCACAGAGCTCATTAGAGTAGATTCTACCTTTATTTCTGAATAATGACTACATTACATGGTTACTGCAAAGTCCAAATAAACCTAATAAACACCTACACACACACAAACTGCCCTGCATATTGCAGTATAAGGCAGGGAACTCAACAAATAGAAGCTGAATAAATGAATGAATGAATAATGGTCATACGGAAAGAATTCCGATTTTTCTCCCCCCAAATATAACTTGGTAGAACGTGAACAATTCCATGTTTCTGTTTAAGTCACTGAACACCAAAAGTTTTTGTTGTTGTTGTTGTTGTTGTTTTGTTGTCTTTTTTTTTTTTCAGCATAACACCTGCTTATTTCTACAATGCTGATCTTTTTTGCCTAGCATGGCTACATTAGCTAAACATCACACCCTAAGGAAAATAGTGATATTCATTAATATACAATGATTACATAACATAATGTGAACAAGCCAGCCTATAAATTAAATAACCACTTCAGGTAAACATCTACCCATCAAAAATATATTTGCTAATAAAACAACACTTAATACATCCACAGTACAGTGATACACAATTTAAAGAACATATAATAATTGCCTTCACTTATTTAATCTCCATAACTAGTACTCTGTGACAAGTATTATCATTCCCACAAGAATTAAGCCTCAAAGATCCTTAGATGACATTTTATAGATCAAAAGCTACGAAGACATTGGAATCAGGGTGTGAGTAAAGTTATTAAATCAGAGTGCTTAAACTTGAGGGTCAGACACATCTTGATGAGTAACCTTGTTAGTCCCCAGCAGTGTGACTCTGGCCAAGCTATCTCACAGGTTTGAGTGTTAGTTCCTTCATCTAGTTAATAACACAGCTTCTTTTGAGGCTTAAATGAGAAGACACCTAGTTCACAGTATCAGCAGCATGTTATAAAGGAGAGTGCATTTCCTTGTGTCTCCTCTGCTGTTTCCTCTATGCAAGAGTGCCTTAAAGAGCAGCAGCAAAAAAAAAAAAAAAAAAAAAAAAAAAAAAAAAAAAAACAAAAAACAAAAAAACAACAACAAAAAAACTCCACCTAAAATAGACTTAGGTAACAGAAGTCTGCTAAAATGGATAAAAGAATTGTAAAAATACAGCACCATGCTAAACTCTTCCCAATGGAGCAAAGATATTCAATCACAAATCTTTTTGGAGCACCCAACACGACTGGCCTGAGAATTATGTATGTACTCAAAAATATAATTTCTGCTGATGTGTTAGTATTCAAATCTATGTTCTCATCTTTAAACTTACAGGAATAGTAAATGTTGCCAAGCCAAGGAATAGGAGGTTACCCTTGTCCATTGAAAAAAGGAGTATAGTTTACTTAGAAGCTAAACTAATTGGTATTTTTTGCTCTCCAGTAGGAGTCACTATTAACAAAAAATTTAATTCAGAAGCTAAATTAAGGCTGATGTTTAGTTAGCAGATGCATATATATGGAATGTTATAAAAATTGTAATAAATGGTGATAGCTTAGACCCAACAAAGGATTAATGTTTCATATTCAACTTAAACTGCAATGACAAAAATCCCTAATAGGCATGAGTACAACTTCATAAAACATCTAATTTAACAGGAGGACACACACACACACACACACACACACACACACACACACACACATTTATTCTGATGACCATAACTTGAGACAGCCTTGCAATTTAATAATGAACACCAATAAACCTCTTACATGTATATTCCCATATTTCTCTGTATTGAAATCTTAAGACTATGAAATAACTGTTTTCTTATTAAGCAATTAAGATTTTTACTTTTTCGATTGGGATCCTAACTATTTTAAACTTTTTTTCAACATACACACACATCTGGAGAAAATATTTATCAGATAAACATACTTATTGAAAAAGTAGTAAATGTACTTATCTGAAGTAAATCCATATTACACGAAGAAGTCAGATAAAGCACAAATCATCTCAATCATTTTAGTGGCATGAACTTATTTTCTTGGCATCATTTAGATATTAGCACGTAAAATAGTTTTAACTATTTATATGGTTCAAATACGGAAACATTTAGTTTGGAAGATGCTTTTATCACAGAAAAGTATCAAAATATCAGCATAAACTGTGAAATCTAATTTTATTTGTGTCTTTATTAGTGGCTTCCTACGTTATCTTGAATTGGTTATTTTTATATGGCCTGGGTTCATATGTAGACATTCAAATGGTTTATCACATGATCAAATATTTATTTTCTGAGTGACTAGTCAGATAGCTTGCAGTCATATTGATTATAAAGTAATTCACATTGATTACTAAGGTAAGCAATGGGTTATTTTTTAACTAGATTTTTGATCCGTAAGTAAATATTTGACTTCTACCTTTCTGTGGCACTATTTCCCTTTAGAAGAAAGAAGAGACTTCTCATTTTCTTTATGTGGCATTATAAAAACTCACACAGACATATATGGTTTGGAGACATAGCAGCACGCAAAACAGATGCAAAAACCAGGTTCTCAAATTTCAGTATACAGTGAAATCTGATCAGATTCATTTCCCCACTTTTCCACATATTTTCACATGTCTGAGGTAAAGAATTCAATGAGTATGCCATTATCTGTATGAACATAACATCTTCTATGAAATTCAACAAACCAGAGATATAAAACAGCATTACCCTGCAAACAAGGTAAAATGTAGCTAATAGCATTATGTGATATGGCAAAGTGTAATACCAAAGTAGCAAGACCAGAATATATAGATTTTTAAGTTTAATTACACTGGAACCTACACACTTGACTCAAAGTGAAATTCACTTCTTCCTCAATTTTTTGCAAAGTAACTGCAAAAGTCATAAATTTACTACTAAATCTCTCAAATATTAAATGAAATTAGCCAAAGATAGTGTAATTGACACATCTGAAGACTAGATGTGATTTTTATTTAAGGAGAAAAGACTTCATTATGCCTCTTATTTTTCCCCAGGCCGTCAATCTCTTTCCCTTGGGATAAGTGGAATGTTCTTTAAAAAAAAAAAAAAAAAAAAAACCCTTACACTAACCCAGTGTAATCCATAGCCAGTCTCCAAGTTTGATACAACAACAAACCATTTCTATTTTGGTACAATGAGGAAGCATCACACTGGACAATGTAAAAACAGAGATGGAGGAAGTTGACTCAGATTGCTGCACTTCCTAGATGAAGTCAGTTAGCAAGCTTACCACAATCACCTGAGTCAAATGAAATTCGAGGACAATTGTTTTTTTCCGTCAAATTGGTACACGTGTAAAGGAATTCCCAAAAAGTTAGAGGGGAAATCCTCGTTATGTTTATTTGTCTGGATGAAGGATGATAGTTGAGAAACTTTTAACAAAAAATGGATTGATGAAGCTGGCTGGAATCTCAGCACAGGATGTTCTCAATTTTAAAAAATTTGTGAATAAATATCAGGCTTCCCAATGCATTGCCCGGTAATCAGAGTGGAAATGTGATATCACAATGAAAATGATTTTCACTCTAAACGAACTAATCATCTAGGGTTTATTAACCCTCTTTGGGGGTGAAGATTCTAGCAATTTCCTGAGGTTTCTAACTGTTGATCACCTTTGTTGTTTGACATGATGGAGCAATAGAACAACTTGCTAGGCACAGAACAAACAATTGTCAAATACTTTAATGGCCATCTCTGACAAATGGAATGAAAAGAGTAGGTATAAAGGAAAAACGAAACATAAATTTTAAAGATGCAAGTGAATGACCATACAGTGAGAGCATCCAACATACATCCACCATTGAAGTGCCTTTTCAAGTTCATGTTTAGCAGATCTAAGTTCCCTCAAGGCCAATCGATAGCCTATAGCTTAAGCAGGTCAATGGTCCATTCCTAATCTAAATGTGGTGTTCTTTAACTCAAAATAAACTTAAATTTTAACTACTGAGTTTTCAAAATAAGCACTCTCGTCATTCTGTTAATCAAAAGCATTTACCTACCCCACACATAAACACAGACAAGACCAGGAAGGAACAGGTGAGACAAGTTTTGCATCATCTTCTATTAAAAGACAAGCGCTTAGAGTAAATCCTACGAGTAATCTAAAATAAATTGTTTTAAAGAGATAACATGCAATTTAAAAAAACTCTGGGTTTTCATTAAATACAGTGAAAGAAATTCACAAGCTTTTATTGAGCATAAACAGTACTAAAATAAGAATGATTTGGGAAAAAATGATACTGATAAATTTTGGCTTTCAACATTAACAAAGCTGAATCAGGTATGGGTAATGAGTGTGAAAAAGTAATGTGGCAGTATTGGTCTTATTTCCTTCATTTATGGTTGCGCCAAAAATTGACATAAAAGTCATCAACTAGCTTTACTGACAGCAGTGCCAAAGGCCAAATTATGGTGCTTACCAACCAAAGACATGAAAATTGTCTCTATTTGTTTGACAGGGGTATTTGTTTTCAACAATATCAGCACTTTGACCTCTTCAGGCGTGACTATCAAACGCATTCTGATCATAAAACAACTTCAGCATTTCTAAATATTAGTCAAAATGACAAACAGGACAACTCTCACCTTTCCCTCCTGTTGAAGATATCCTTTACTGCCGAGTGGGGCATGTTCTCTAACATCTGTTCAGGAACTGAATGCCATGTTCTTTATGGGGTCTGGACCTCTACCTACTTAAGTGCCATCATATAGTAACTGTGTTGCGTGTAAGGAAATGGTACAGAACATATGATAAAGACAAGAGTTCCTCCAGATATACCCATTTTGTATATGGGCTGTGACCTTCAAACTTGCCAGCAACGTTGAATTTTTTTTTTTTTTTTTTTTTTTGAGATGGAGTCTTACTCTGTTGCCAAACTGGAGTGCAGTGGTGCAATCTTGGCTCACTGCAACCTCTGCCTCCTGGGTTCAAGCAATTCTCCTGCCTCAGCCTCCCGAGTAACTGGGACTACAGGTGTGTGCCACCACGCCCAGCTAATTTTTGTATTTTTAGTAGAGATGGGGTTTCGCTATGTTGGCCAGGATGGTCTCGATCTCTTGACCTCGTGATCTGCCCACCTCGGCCTCCCAAAGTGCTGGGATTATAGGCATGAGCGGTGCACCGCGCCTGACCTGTTGAATATCTTTAATCAACTGCTCATATGTTCTGCAATAAACATATGTATACTTTATTAAAAATCTAAATGTATTGTGTCTATTACATTTTCTTTTTTTTTTTTTCTTTTTTCTCTTTTTTTTTTCTTGAGACCAAGTCTTGCTCTGTCACCAGGCTGCAGTGCAGTGGTATGATCTTGGCTCACTGCAACCTCCATCTTCCGGGTTCAAGTAAATCTCTTGCCTCAGCCTCCTGAGTAGCTGGGATTACTGGCATGTGCCATCACACCTGGCTAATTTTTGTATTTTGTATTCACATGTTGGCCAGGATGGTCTCGAACTCCTGATCTCATGATCCACCCGCCTCGGCCTCCCAAAGTGCTAGAATTACAGGCGTGAGCAACCATGCCCGGCCGTCCATTACATTTTCTATGAGTTAAATATTTCTGGATTGAGTCATTATTAGTAGTACAATTATTAAACAAATGATTATACATTTTATGACAATTATTAAACATGAGAAAGTTTTAAACATTAAACTATCTTTCTTTAAAGACTTACAATAGAGCTAAAGTTTCTGGTTTTCCAATATAGCATGTGGGGATAAGAACCAAACCCACCTCTCCTCTTGACCTCACCAGATAAGCAGTATAATGTGGAGGCCAGAAATCAAGATGTTGGTTTAAGTTTCAGCTTCATTTCTAACTAGCTCTTTAAACCTGAGTAAGCTCTAGCTTTGTCTAAATCTGTTTCTTTATAAACCAATAATTTTCAAATAACTGTGTTAAATTGTGATCATATAAACTTTGTTCCAATCCCTAAATTCAGTGTTTATGTTTTTATCATAATGTAGTATCTCTGGCAAATCCATCTCTGAAAAATGTAAAAACAATCAAAAGTTGTTTCTCTAGTTGACCAAGCAAAAGCTCCACATAGTCCCTGTGATTTTCAGGGAAGAGACAGACAGAAGCTGCTAGACAGAAGCTCAGTGGAGTATCTGTGGCCACTGTCTTAATCATGCCAGATCTGCAGCTCTCTGTCACCCAGAATCACGTTCTGTAGTCGCTTCCAGATAAGGACTATATTCTAGAATGTAAGATTCTCCAGCAAAGTTCAGTGTCTTGTTAAACAAACGTGTCATCTACCTTGCTGCTCCCAAATATCTTAAGTTCCTAAACAAAGATGATAATTTAGCTTTCTTTGCCCTGTGCTCCAACAATACAATCTGCACACAATAGGAGCCCAATCACATTTTGCTCATGGAGTGAATGAGGAACGAAAAGAGATTTATTTCCTTCCTTTCCACAACAACAGAAATCATCATGTCCACAGAGAAAAGAGTTTGTCAGAAAAACACATGAGAGCCAGCTGTAACTTCCATTTGAAAATAAGTCTTCATGAAATGAGAAAATGAGCATATTACTAGACAACAATTTTCAATAGAGTTATACCTACTTTACACTGATAAAACGTGCACATAATTATGAGGAGCTGTTCCCCTAGTTTCCAAATGTTCTAAATATTATTTTTTATTTCATGAGCCTGGTCTGTACTTTACCTAGATTATAATCTGCTGAAGATCGGGGTGAATCAAATTTTATTTGCTATCCTGGCAGAGAGTGTATTCAAAAACATAAAATTCACAGAAGAAGGGGGCGTGAGGGATCTAATTTACCTTCCCTTCTCTTGTATAGTGTGGCTACTCTCTCAATATAATAACTAATAATGCCAACAACATGCTAAAGGCATAAAGATGGACACATCTATTGTCACTTTTGAGAGGTAATACTGTCATGCCACTTATTATATGTGTGCAGACTTTCGTTTGTTTCACGTGTTCTTTAATTTTTTTTGGCAAGTCACCTTTACTTATTTAATCTATATTCTACTTTGAACATTCAATTATAAATATTTTCTTAGAGGGACACCATATTCTATGGTTAAATATTATTTCCTAATGACATGGAAGAAAACAAAGGGAAGAAACAGGTGCTTTCCATGTCATTTCCACATATTTAACTTTTTATTTGTTGTCCTTTCCAACACATTCCATTTATCTAGATTTGAGGCACTACAGAAAAAAAAAACAACTTTAAAAAATTATTTTGTTGCACTGTTAACAGAAATATATGTTCATAACAAAGGACCTCAACAACAATTACAGTAAGCCAGGTGGCTGATTCCATCTTTATATCATATATTACACTGTTACCATGGACTACATGATTACATAATTTAGGATGTACTTGCTATCACTGTATTTTTAAGAGTCATATAAGCTCTGTGTTTATTAGTCTGCCAGGAGAACCAGTGATACCAGACCCTTATAAAGCATTACAAAATGAACTCTGATTTGTACAACTACTTGCGGCCGTACACACTTTGGTGCAAATCTTCCCAATGGCAGAAACATTGGCCATTGCTGTCCACCTTCCAGGAGGCCTGGCACTTAGTAAGTGTGCTATAAATATTTGTGAATTTTTCAACCTCATACTTGAACTTTAAGCTGACTCAGTGCCAAGTGAGTACACCTACAACTTCTGACTGACGTCAGGGTTTCTTTCCCTTTGAGGAGACAGAGACTCCATTTGACAATATGGGAGGAATTACACTCTGTATCACCAGTTACTTCTGTGATGTATATATTTGATGAATAGAATTTTGTTGACTAGAATTCAACAGAGAAAGGCACTAAAGTTTTATAAAGGCCAATTTGAAATAAACTTAAGATCTAAATACGCAGAAGCCCATACCTTTTATGAAACAAGCCAAATAGGTCAAGTCTACCAAAAATTTACTAAATATGTATGAACAATTAAATAAAACCTTTCAACATTCTTAACAAAGAAATATTCCGTCTGAAAGCATATACTAAAATGTTATCATTCTGGATGTTTTAACCTTTTTTTAAAGTTTCCAAACTCACTGATATCAAAGAGACACCTGGTAGCAATGCTATAGTTAAGTATTTGTCTGGGTTTCCTTCATAATTCCTAATTTTCAGATACTTGGAAGGAAATTGCCAGAATCTTAAATGTGCTATACAGAGTTGTCTGTAAAGATGCAAATATCATTTCTTATTCTCCTTATATTCTTTTCTTTCTATAAAATTTCAAAACTGCTCATTTTGAATCATACAGTTCATAAAAATAGACTTTTAATACTTGAGATATTTTATCTCTATTGTCTATGGCATTTTCTCCCATCAGAAAAAAACAAAACAAAAAACAGAAAAACAAATAACCCCTCAACTCACCTCTGCATTCCCCAATATACCTTAACTTCTTTGAATAAAATGCAGGTGCTTCATTTCAAATGGGGTCCAATGACTGACATTTAAAGCTAACATCTTAATAAGTGGCTATGATGCTTAACATGTTGGCATTCACAGCACTTCCACTTGCCCCATGTAAATAAAATTGGTCCATACCACCCTATTGTATATTACATCTAATCTGGATTCTGTAATCTCAGTTGCGATTACCCCTTTTGTTGTTTTCAGGGCTGCAAGTTCACAGTGAAGTTGAAAGGCAAGCTGACATTTATTTTATAGTGAATATTGTTTTTGCTTTCTGTTGTTGAGTTTGAAGCACAGCTGTGCAAAGTAGTTTCAATGAACCAAGGGATGGTCCCAGAACAACCAGCTAAGAACTTTGCCCTGAGTCACAAACTGTGGGCTACATGATAATTATATAAACTCCTCCAGAACTACGACCCCTTTCATGAATTTTTAGCTGGATCTGTGTCAAGTAGTATTGATTTATATTGATCTCAAGGGTATTTTTTTCCTCCGAATTTTACCCAATTTACACAGCAAGGAACAAGGACTCAGCCTAATTTCATTTTCTATGCAGTAACTAGTATGTTATTTGCATTCCATAAATGAAATGGAATGTAGGGACAGGGACTAAACTGCTAATTCAAATACAACCATAATATTAAGAGCATTATCTTCTTATAAAAGAAACGCAATTTTATTTAGTAAAAGCATTATTCTTGATAGTAAAAACATAAAGCATCCTAAGCCATACTCTACATGTCTTAAAATAACCTGAAATAACTTTTATAAAGAACATATAAGTCTTGTATTTATTAAGTGTTCACAGTAACTGCACTCTTTAGGTATAGTCCAATAAATTATAGGAGAAAAAATTCTGCCATAGTTTCTAATCAAAATCTCCAATTGCATGATTCCAAGATAAAAATGAACCTTAATTTAAAGCATTAAAGACTCTGAGCTAAGAACCCCCAGCTCAGAAAAGACATTCCTTTCAAAAAAAACGAGCATAACCTCTTACCTACTTAAAATTAATTCTAAATAGAAGTCAGTGCCTTCACCTCTCTAGAAATGAGAGTATATGCTTCAAAATAATAATTTGAAAATAAAATAAGTGATACCAGTAATTTGGGTTGTCAAGTTGAATAAATAAATTATTACTGGGCCAACCTGGAACCAAAATTATCAATCATTCAAAATAATTCATAGTCTGTTCTAGGAAACATCTTAATCTTTGCTTACAGAAAACTCGCTACTCAGTAACATCTTTCTTCAGTAACTAAGAAGCTCAGAGGCACTCAGTTTCCACTGTCAAAGATACCCATTTAAATGGCTTAATATCCAAACATATCCTGACAAATTATTCAGATCTTACTTTTCAACTGTGAGAGCAAACGGAAAGTTTGGCAAATTGGTACTGCGTTTTAAATTTAATCATGAAATCAATTCCTGGGAATTGCAAATAATGTCTTAGAAGTCAGTTGAGGACCAGATTTGGCCACTGAATGCTCTGTGACGCTCCTGCTGAAAGACAAGAACAGAACACACACATTCAAGCAGAAAGTGTGCCGGCCACAGTCATGGGACTCACACCCAGGGAAACCTGTCCTTAATTTATCCCATCGTGTGTAGATTTGGCAAGGATCTCCAGATATCATTTACATACCATATGCCCTGAATTACCTAGGCACAATGGTTGTAGATAAATATGTTTCGGGTCTGACTGTTTGCTTCCTTTTATAAGTTTTGCAGCTTTCATTTCATTTTTCACATTGCTAAATAATTTAATGTAATAGTGCGTGTTGTAAAAGAATGTTTTGCTAAATCAATAAATAGTTCTTTGTGCCCTGTGGTAAGAAAATAAATGCTCCTGAGGTAGGTGACCAGGAGATATTATTTCTCCTATGAAAGAATCAAAGAGGGGAAATCAGCTGTTTATGCTTTCAACTCATTTTAACCTTTGTCTTTTTACTAGGCATATGAATGCAGGCATTCAAAAATAAAGAAGACAGAAATCATACATTGTGACTTCTGTGAAACATACAGAACTGGTCAGCAAGTTTTCATGTCTAAAAAAGACCCCTGAAAATCTATTCTTGGTCATTCCTGTATTTGTTCTTCTTACAGTTTACAGACATTATAATTACTCTATGCCTTAGTTTCCCTCTCTTCCCAACAATGGTATTAATAAAAAATATAGTCACATTTGTGTAGATTTTCAAATGACACTTAGATTAATAAAAATGTATACTTAAACTAAAAAGATCAAAAGCCTAAAAAAAGGCTTGGAGCAGAACTACATACATATTTTTTGTTGTGTACTATAAATTTGACTATATAAACTTCCAATTAAAAATGACATTCACACCATCATTTTTGATAGAATTTTGCACAGTAGGAATACTCATTAATGCAGGGTAATACAGTGTGATAAGCAGCTTAGACATCAAAATAGTAAAAAGGAAAAAAAAAGCCAATTGGTCTACTTTTTACATGAGTAAGATAAAACTTAAAATATTAAATCCCCGAAGAAATTTAAGAAAACATATTGGCATTTTAAAATTATGTCAAATCAAGAGCATCTATTCTCTTGTCAGTTTCAACTTCAGAGATCTCAGTTCTAATAAAAAAATCACATTTCCATCCTATGTTTGATCATGATACATTAAATGCACTTCAATATTCAAAATGAAATTAAATACAATTTAAATATTTTTACCTATCCTACAATTATCCTCCTAAATAGAGTATATGTTTGTGTATACACTTTTTTTTACTACTTATATGAAGTATCTGAAATATTTCAATTTTCTTCAGCATTGGTAAAAGAAAGGCAAAAGCCCATCAGCTACAAAGCATGTGCACATGGGTCATTTTATGATCTTTAACTAGAAAATACAAAATGATCATATAATTATCTGTTGTATGTTAAAATAAATGGCAAATGAGGTGTGTCCATATACTAGAAGAGAAATAAATAAAAGGCAATCGAGTAATTTCGGAATATTATCAAACAATTTTGCTTTCTTTAGGGGGCAAGAAAAAGAAAGCTACCATTTGAAGGCCAGCAATGAAAGGGTTAACAGACATATGCTGTATAATTAGGAGATGCATTAATGATTATGAATAGTAAATGATTTGGTGCAAAGAAAAAAATTTTAGTCAAAGGGACATGTACCTATCTTACATGTTTATTAGTAACTGTATATAACTGGAAAATTCTGCTATTAAGAATCTTGCATTATTGGTGTAAATACTTCCAAGGGTACATCAAATTGTAATCTTTCATACGACATCCATCAAACCAGGCTGGAGATTTTGACAAACATTAAACACAGTAAGGAGGCAATTATGTATGCATGATTTAATCTGCAACTAATTAATATGCAAATTTATTCATATGTTAGTTACTAAATTAAAAATGCAAAGAAGCCCTTATGGTGATTCTCGAAATTTTGCACAAACAGAACATTTAAAATGTAAGAAAAATGAAGTTTTTTAGAAAACTATAACACACTTTTAGTGTCTCCAGAACCTGTTGCATTAAGAAGACTCAAAAATATGTGTTTAAATACTAGATAATAATTTAAAAGGTGTGCTAATTTTATGTGAGAATGTGGGAACAGAAAGGTTAATCAGAATTCTCTCGAACTCTTAGGAGATACACTCTAATTACCAGACAAATGGTATTCTATTTCTAAGCTTCCTTCCCTGCTTTTGGGCTGTGTCAGAAGTTGGTCATTTTACTGATATCTTACATAAATGGTTAGGAGTTTTGAGGGGAATAAATAGTATTTGAAAGCAACCAGATATAATGAAAATTTAGGGTAACTCTGAGACCATTTGGTGTTCACTAAACATACAATTCGCTCAAGATGGCAACTCGCTCTTTTCGCCTTTGGGGAACAGCTCTTTGCAAACACAGAAATGGTAGGAAAATCTTGAGAGAGGCTAGAAATTCTACCAAACTCTCTTCCAAATGAATCTTCAAAGAAAATAATGTGGCTAACCAAAAAGCAACAACCTCCCAAAAAAGCAGAAGGTAATTTTATCTGAATTCAATCTGGCTATTTTAGTCCTACATTTTCCAGACAGTCCAAAATTGATTTGAATCTTTTATGTGAGATGAGGGGTGTGGAGTGGTGATAATTTAAAAATATCTTTGGGTGTCTGTATACAAGGGAGTATCCATTCAAGTGCACTATATATTATTCTTTGGTATTATTGCCTTATGCAAGAACCTGATTCCTGTGTGACTGCCTACTGATCAGCAGTGAGATTCTGTATGGATCACCTCTCATCTGATTACCTTTTTCATCCAACGTCCGATGGCCATGTACATATGCACAAAGCTCCTGGAGCTGGCTCTTGGAACAGCTGTACTGGCCTCATGAAATCAACACAAGTCAACTGTATGAGGAAGGACAATAACAGCATCTACGGCTCTTCCTAGGGCACTGAACTCTCACCCATGTTAAAAAAAAAAAATCACCATCGGTCTCGCTGCTGCCAAGTGACACACAAAAAGGAAGTTAACCATTGGCTGTGACTTGCATTCACAGTCTGACTCTGATTTCCCTGCTTCCCTTAGCCCATTCTGATGCCAAGCGGACTACAGCTTGCCCATTTCATTTCGATCACGGCAGCCAAAAAAAGCACTGCCCCACCGTGCGACGACAAGCAGTCTGTTTTGATATTAGTACCTCAGTATGTGATATAAGAGAGTCAGATGTCCTCAAACTACGTGCCCTCCCCCGAGGGACTCTGTCCTGGCCCTCCTTGGCCAGAGAGATGGCAAGTGTGCCACAAATCCTTAGCTTTGAAAGCACAGAGGACGGACAGGCACTATCCTCAGGCTCAGACAGAAATGGCCATGAGTGCCTCTTCTTCCGGGGAGAGGATTCAGGCCCTCCAATTCCACACTCCAGTCTAACTGGAAATATTAACTCAGATTCTATTCACTCCCTGCCAGCATACAGAGCACAAACTGAATTACATAAGAAAGAGAGTCATTTTCTTATATAATTAAATTGTAGTAAATGCTAGTTAAGTAAACATCAGGTTTCCTTCTTTTACTTTCATGAAAGACAGGGGAATATATGGGGTTCCCGAAAATTGATTTTTTCATTGATTCTTAAGGAGGAAGATGAGAGTGAAGTATTCTCCTCCACAAAACAAATTCTGATTTATTTGCTAAATGTACGGAATCTGACTCTAACCTGGTTTAACCTCTGAATGTGCCTTGTAATGTTCTAGTTCTCTCCAGCACTAATAGATCATGCTTTTTATAATTTCAACGAGGCATCGTCAGGCGAGGACTGCAACTGCTGGGCATTTCAAAAGTCTGAGAGTACCCCAGGCATCTTTAATTTTTACAGGTGACTCAATTTTTGTTGTGACCAGAACTGAACATAAAGCTTTTAAAAGCTTAAATGTACACATTTATGCATTCATTACACAGTGTTAAATCTAATTTGTTCTTTTTACTGTCACAGGAAGCACATGTTTAAAGCAATCTGTTTCCTCATGTGAATGCTTTCCTGTCTGTTTTAAAAAAATTGCGACACACTTTACCCTGAGTAACCAAGAGGTGATCATAAATATCCCTAAATAGCATTAAACAGATATGAAAGACATTAACACTTTCAGAATGCCAAAGTAGTATTAAAAAAAAATTCTAACAGATGCTCCTAGGTCAAAAAGTGAAATGTGTGTTTCCTGAAAAAACACTCTCATCAGAATCATAAATGAACTGTGAGTGGAGAAGTGAGGTGTTGCTGAACAAACCAGGATCCTTTTGGTGAGGAACACGGCAATCCACTGCCAACGTGTACTTGCCATAAAAAGCCAAATTGAAATGGAAGTTTGATGAAAACCAATATCCTTTGTAATCCACAAGGTGGCAATGACTACAAATGAGGGGTGGCTAAATCGGATCTATCTGCTTTCCAGAGAAAGACTATCTGTGAACTGAAGCATCAGTCCCTGTTCGGGGTGGGGGTGGTGGGGTAACCGGAAGAAGCTCAGGGCTCACCAGCCAACACGGACCTTTCCCGAGGAATCTAACTCGATGCCTGGTTTTTCTGCAAATTAAAATTGGCTGGGAAAAGACATTCATTGTGGAATGTGGAGACCATGCTTCCGCTCACACCTCCCCTCCCTACTTTCAGCAGATGTTTTTTTCTTTAAATGCAAGAAGAGTTAACTAAATCAGCCTTTATTAAAAAAAAAAAAAAAGTTTTAAGTTTCTCATAGCCGATGATCAAAAATACCTTTTCTTTTGTGAATTCAACAGGGGCACTGAGAAAAGATACATTATAATGTGTCAAAGGCTAGAATCCAGCCATTCTTTGGCTTTACCTTAAAACATCTGTACAAATATTCCTGCTTAATGTTAGAAATCTACCTAAGCAGTCCTAAACAAACTGAACTCTGTTTACTTTATGAGATAAATAGATTGCCATACAGGTCTTCCTAGTCCACACGTCTTCATCTTGCCAGGCAAAGTTAATACCTTAGGCCTAACCTTCAGTTTTGTGGGGGAAACTATAGCCAGCCCCACCAAGAGGCCATGCATCACTCAGGCAGACCCGTTCCCGGCCTATTATAGAATACCACTGACACAAAACAAAAGAAAGCATGTATCTCGTTATCACTTAGAGGCAAGGCTGATTTAGGCATAAACAAATTATTGGCCAAGGGAACCACATTATAAGCAGCTCCAGGCATCGTAGCTGATGTACCAGTTCAAAAGAGAAAAGATAGAGAAAATATTTCCAACATAAACTTTGCAGAGCACCATGTCTAATGATTAAAAGGGCTGACTACATGTCTTGGTTTGATAGAGATGAGTTTGCAGAGCCTATGCAACACAGGGAGACCCTGTCTCTACCAAAAAAAAAAAATAAATTAGCCGGTGTGGTGGTGTGAACCTGTGTACCAGCTACTCAGGAGCCTGAGGTGGGAGGACCGCTTGAGCCTGGGAGTTTGAGGCTGCAGTGAACTATGCACCACTTCCAGCCTGGGTGACAGAGCAAGACCTCATCGCAAAAAAAACAAAAAAGCAATATTATATAATTTCAGAAAAAGCAAGTGACCTCTGTTAGGTAAAATTATAATTATTTTGCACATAGTTGAAACCCTGGTCTTAGTTTCTATTCTACTGGTAACTACTCCTAAGTAGGCTGCCATGTTAGATTTGTTTCTCAAATGCCAAAAGAAAGGTAGTTACCTTGTTACTGATAACAGCATAACAGTGCTTTTTATTATGTGTAACAATAGAATGTAACATTCAAGGATATTACATAAATGCATTAAAACCCCAATGAGTACTTATTTTACAAATAACTGTGTAGCTAGGAAGTGACACAGCCCCCTAAAAACCCAGTTGATCAGATTTCATACTCTAACCACTACATTATACTGTCTTTGTTTACACAAATGCTATCCTGGACTGCCTGGCATACTGATTTGCTTGGGCAGAAGTTATAGGATATAACTATGTAGAGATACTGATGATTATTCTACAGTGAAATGAAACTTCTTAATATTAATGTATTGTAGATAGTCAATACTTGCTAAGTTAACGACGACCTTGCTGAAGAGAGCTTTTTGGTCTACAGAGTGTCTGAAACGCTATAAGGCAGCATAGACAGCATTATGGTTAAGAACACTGAAACTTTAGAGACAGACTGCCTAGGTCTCACTCCCAGCTCTGCCACTTACTATGTGTGACCGCAGACATGTTTCTTCACCTCTCTGGGTCTCATTTTTAAGTCTCTTGAATAAACAGTAGTACCCATCTCATAGGATTTTTATAGGAATAAATGACTTAATAGATGCAAATGATTTAATAGTATACCACTCAGAACATGGAGTAAGTACATGGAGTAACTACTCTGGCATGGAATAAGTACTTTGATAAAGGTTTATTATTAGTATATTGACACCATCATAATAAATGCAGACACTATTTATACCTGTTTTGTAGACAGAGAAACAGGTTTGTGAGCTAACCAAGGCCACTGAGTAAGTAGAAGCTGTCAGACATTAAATTAGAAAGGTCTTTTTATGTCTAGTGCAGTGTTTTTTCTAACCTACTACACCACTTTTACTACTATAATCATTCACTGGAAACATACTTCAGGGTAATACACAAAAGTAAAGCAGTGTGTCTGGCTTCTATAGGACAAACAAGATGTATCTAAAACATGTCCCTCACCCACTTCAAGTTGGTGACAAGCAAGTGAGTAAAGGCAATCAGCTTAAGGGACAAAAGTCCATGTGTTATACTGTGTGGGTTATTTTATTTTTCAAATGCATGACTTTCTTAAAAGGCTACACGGTACACCCTTTAAAATGCTAAGGTTATTCCTACAAATTGTGATGCAAGTGACACAAGACTGCAAATTTCATTAAACGTGAAGAATCTTAGTTGTAAAGCTCCACGATTTGAATAAGAATACACAGAAGAAAAAGACATGTTCCATGTTACATGGTGTGTCTAGTTTTTAGCTGCAATGAAAAATACGCTTTGAATAAGTATAAATGGAGAAAGGAATGAATGAATTAATGAACCTGCTTTTTTCCCCTTCTACCTGGGCACTCCCAGCTTGTTACTGTTGGGTTTCACTTATATCAACACCGGGTGAAGTTACTGATATATTTACTATAGGGAAAATGAAAGAGCATTTATTTGTAAAATAATTACTGACTATAGTTTGAATTTTGTAATCCCAACTATATCTGTTCATAATAAATATGTTTAATTCCGTTTTCTTTGCCGTTATCAATTAAGCCACAGATTATATGTGCCAATGTCTTATATATCTCTAAAAATAAAATTCATATTAACACACTATATGAGGGAACCTAAGGTTCTTGCAATGCAATTTCACTCCTGAATCATATGCCTGAGTATTAAATGGCAGAATTTCGAATTTATTTTATACAACAATACTTTCAAATAGTACAGTAGATACAGAAAAGTGCTTTTCTACTTGACCAAATGGTTAAAAAATTTAAACTAACTCAACAAGTCTAAATCATCAGGCCATAAACATTCTCCTAATAAATCTCAGCTTTAGCAGTAATACAAAATGACCTAAACACTGCTGCCTCCTTAGACAATTGTTTTTCTCATCCTTTAATGTCTTGAGTTATTAAACTTTCTTAAGCTAGAGCCCCAGTTTTTATACTCCACTTACTATTGAATTATTTTGTACTTCAAGTTCGTTTCATAGAAAGCAAGCCAAAAAATATTATTGTACCATGTGAATATACCTGAGCACCTGTGAAACAACCCAATTCTCCAAACAGGGTTACTGAAAAACATTAATGCTAAGAATCTGCCACCTACTTGAAACTGCTTTCTCACAGCAGCTAATGATATAATGATATACTGTGCCAATCGGTAGAATGAAAGCCATTACAATATTATTATAAGCAGAATTCAGGAGGCATATTTAGAATGATATGGGCTGTGGAGGGAGGAGGCTCCTGTAGACAGTTAGGTATTCTTTCTCAGATGTCATCAAAATAATTGTTCCAAAGTAGCATTTTCCTAAAATCCCTAATGGTAACAGCAAGCGGTAACTGACTTTTTGTATGTGTGTGTGAGGAATGATACCAGTTTTCATGATTAAATGTACTTGCAAAGGTCATTTTTATGAGAAAATGTAAGTCTTTCTAATATGGCTCCATGTTTCACAAAGGAAATGCCCTTTAATCACTGCTAACATATGGCAATACACTGAGAAATTTTCTTTACAGTTTGCTGTGAAGAGAGCTTCACTACGGAATGTTCCTATTTCCTGCTCTATGGAATAATCAAAATAAATTTAGTGAAATTTAACACACACACAGTTCCTCTTCTTATTACTCTGGAAGTAAGCACTTATATATCAAGTTTCATCCCTAGTGGCTTATTTATGATTAATTCCTCAGATGACAAAGTCAGACAACAGTGGGTGTCACTAAATCACATAAGTAGAATTCTTAAAATGTTCCTTCCAAAATATAACTTGAGCATTCTTTCAGAAGTGAAATCTATCCATCTCACCAAATCATAAAGCATCTTTATTTTCAACCCTGAAATTTTACAAAATGCAGAAACTTCTGCACTACCTTAACTTCTCTGAAGAGGGAGTATATGTTCAAGTAAAGCATCAGACTCCTCAAATAGCCTTACACCTATGCAGCAGCTGCAACTTAAAAAAGAATGACTCACGTGCTGCTGTTTTCAGATAAAAAAATAATTAAGTATTTAAAACCACAAGTTTTGCATCACATTTTATAAAAGCTCCTATTCCTTTAAAAGAAGCACATTCATACACATGGGTGCACACACACACGTGCACACACACATCCTGGTATAGTCGAAATTGATCAAGGCTGAAAATCCTGTGCTATTGCTTTGAGATCCAATTTTATGTTCAGTTTAATAATTCAGTGCAATTTATGTAAAAAATCAAACAAAAGCCAAGACAAAGCAGGTGTCTGTCAACAGCCTGATCAAGTATGGATTTTGCCTTAAGAAAATACAACTTTGCCAATTCTCAAAGAGACTCCTTATTCTTTTAGGATAACTGCCACATCTTCTAAGAGAATCTTATTCAGCCCTCCAATTCCTGGTTCATTACTTTCAATGAAAACCTTTAGAATTATTCGAAACCAATAAAACATAGAAAATGCATAAATTGTCAGTGATCTGGAAAAAAGGAGAACATTTTGCTATGTAGCAAATAAAACTTTCAATCAATTAAATTTTACAAGTTAAAAAATGGTATTCAACCAAATTATCAAGGCATTTATCTATATTATTTCGTAAATATAAATTCAAAGTTAAGCTGGATACTACAGAAAAAGGTTTTATTTTCAAAATACATGCAAGCCCTGTTATAACTCTGTCTGGGTAAAGCAGCCCTGCAGTGGTTTCCTACATTTCTCAGTAATTTAAACCACTCTCAAGTCCAAAACTTCACACCAAAATATACTCTTCAGTGAAAATGATAAAGTTCAAAATAGCAGTTCCCAGAAATGTATTTCTCTTTTCTCAACAAGTCCAGTTTTACACTAAATACTATTATTCCAGCTGCTAACATCGTAATGAAAGTCCTGATAAATCTTAGCATGCAAAATAGTATTCTGAATACTTGATTAAAAATAAAAACTCATTGGGGAGTAGGAAGATACATCAGGCACCACTCCTCAGAAGAGCTCACTGAGTAGAAAAATGAGGCACTGATGGCCAGGAAGGCCTCTTTCTTGTGGAAGGAATGAACTGGTGGTGTTTCGTTTGAGTGTTTGGGGCATATAACGTTTTAGTTTGTAAAGATAAAACAGGAATAGCTCAAAAATACACAAACCTTTCATCCACAGTTAACTTTCGTGCTTGTCTTCTCCTTTATGTTTCTTCTCTCTTTTATCTAAAATATGCACACCACAAGCCTTCTTTTTTAAAGGGCACAGGATTGGGCTTCAAGGCAGAGAAGAGGAGGACAGTGGATGAAGGAGCTCATTATTCCAAAATTCCAAACAGAAATTCAGAAATCCTTGAGCAAACTTCTGGGATATTAGAATGCCTAATGGCATATACGTTGAGTATTTGCAAGCGTCTTGTGTGCTTTCTAAAAAATTTTTAATGGAATAAGAGCCTCTAATGAAAATAAATAAAAATATTTTCCTATATTTTTTCATATACCAGCAATTCATAAAAATCACAACCTCAATGTGCAATAGAGAAGATTGGTTTTCACGAAAAAAACAAAACAAAACAAAACAAAAAACGCACATGCTGAACTAGAAGTCTTTAGCAAATTCAGCATTAACTGCACACACACAAAAACTTTCTTTGTCATGAATATTTTCTCAGCTTTCACTGTTGCCCATTGTCATGTTATACATGCCGTGTAAATTGTGTGAACAGTTTTGTCCTATTTGAGATGACTTAATTGTGCCACTCTTAACCTCCTTCTTGCCTAAACATTAATTAATAAGCACAATTTTAATATCCAAACCTTATATTCCAATATCTTTAATTAGAAAATGGGTACACTAAGTTTAAAAGTGAATACTAAGAGCTATCTTAATATTTTAAACACTTGCAGTTATACTTCTTCACAAAGTATCTATCTGCAGGGATGAACCTTGAAGAGCTTCCTCTTTTTACATCTTATCACGCAATCAGCTACTTCTAGACTTTCCTAAAAAGGATAGAGCCCAGATGGCTGATATTTAGTTCCCTTGTGATGGATATTGTATTTCAATAAAACTTTCATATTAAAGAAAATTGTATTATTACTTGTTAAAATTTGTTGACATGAAAAAGCATTGTTCTGATTTCCCTATGATCAGTTTCAAAAGTGATGTAGGAAATTATATATTTCTGAGTTCAGTACTGATTTTTAAAATCATACATAATTTCCAGCCCGCTAATAAGGAAAAAACAATTTACCAATATCTCTTTTAAATTGTTTGTGATTTCTTCAAGCACTTGGGAAAAAGGGGGTTTTCCCTAAATAGCTCAAGATATGGATTCAATATCATGTTTGAAATCTTCAAATATGAAAGTTTTTATATAACACAAAATATGTAGGGCATTTAAGGCCATTAGCATTACTCATTTTTCTTGATACCCCTAATAATCACTTCTGTAAAGGAAACTCTAATCCAGACTTAAATATTTCATTTTATTTAAGAATTCTTTCCTTATGAAAATTGGTGAACCTAGTATCTAATACACATTGTTTTTATTTTTCAAACCTACCTATTGATTAACTTATGTCACAAATATTCTTGAAGTGTCCAAATCTTATTTTAGAATCTTTATAATAGTAGAAATTGTTTATCTTAGCATCCATGTGTCCCAAATCATCTCTGACCACTTAAAGTTTTGCCAGGTCTTCCTAAGTTTTAAAACAAAAACATACACAAAACCCCTCTGTAATTTAACGTAGAAAAAAGACTTTACTGAAAAGTACAGTTTTAGGAAAGATCACCAGAGATGAGAGATCATAAACCATTTCTAAGGATAAAACATTCTGTTTTCAGAAAAATCTGATGTTCAAGAGATTCCAGCTGGGGTCATGGTGAGACCATCATTAAAGTTTCAAATCAGATTACAAGTAGAGACAAATTCCACCAAAGTTTGAAGTAGAAAGTTTGTAGTTGTTAACAGTTTCTGATAAAATGTATATAATTCTGAAATACTTCAAATTCTAAAATAGAGGTTTGACAGGTTTACATGTTGGTGGGCAGAATAAAGTTTCCAAAAGTAATGCCTTTGTTTTGTTTGTGTGTTTGATGAAAGTATCTTAAAACAGCACAATGTAAAATTTTTTGCTGCTTTCTAGATTTTAGTACTTTCATGTTAATTTCTTTCAAGAATCATGAATCCTTTTTTCCCAAAACTTTAATTTACTATAGTCCTTTTTTCTCTGTATGAATTCATGATTCAATGTGTATGATTATTAGGCTATATAAAACAAATTTGTTGAAATGAGCAGTAAAGTTGCAAAATATTGAGTTTAAGATGAAATATGGTTTGAAACGGAAAACCAAAATGTAGAAATCTAGCAAAACAAGATGTTCTCATGTAGATTCAAGAGCTTAGACATGCAAAATAAATTCTGACATCAACAAAGACAACATTTTATTACTAAGGTCTTCGCAAAAAATGAGGGCTACGAGAAATTGGGACGTGACTAAAAAGAGCAACATACTAAAATATGAACCGAAAAGATAAAAATGTACTGCGGTAATAAGCAGAGCTCTCGTGGGCAATTAGATAGCTGTCTTTCACACAGGCTTTCCTTTAAAAAAAAAAAATCTCCCTAGCAAGTACTGGTCTATGTGCACTAGAGGGACAGTCTTCCCCCCTACACACTGTGCTTGTCCTGTAGACCCTGCCTTGTGGGTCTACTGTTATCCCACCATCGTGTCATCCTTCCACAGTGATGTAAAGTCTCTGGATGCAGCACACAGTACAAACACACATTCGTGGATCTTGCCAGATCCATGGCATGATGTCGGGCCAGGCCTATGTTTTCTCTCTCCCACAGATGCTGCAGTGTTTTCAAAACAGGGCCAGGCAATCCCCTCTCTCTCCTGATAGCCTGGGAGGAAGAGCCAGCCTAATGGGAACAGAAGTCCAGTCTCTGCACCACAGGCATGTCACAAATAATACCTGATGATGCAGTGTCACCGTTTAAGTTTTCTTCCTTTTATCATAAGGGAAAGAGAGGGCCCATTTCAAAATGGGGGGGAAAGTGAGTTGCCACAACAGATTGTGACAGATATATTACTATTTGTCATGGTAAATATGTATCAAAGAAAACATATAAGTGTCTTTATGTAGTCATAATCACTCCAAAGGAAATCTTTTATTATCTCTAATCTTTTAGTATCTGTTATACAAATACTCATACATACTGAAACAAATTTAAGAAGTATCTCTTATCAAATAGTCATAACTGTATTTGAGCTTTAAAAAAAAAGCATGGTAGAGGTCTAAAAATATAGAAATACAGATCTGCTGGGGGAAAGGTCTGACTGTGTCTACTGCAGACCTTTTTTGGAATCAAGTTAAAATAAATATTTTGTGTGGTGGTAAGCCATGTGGATCTTGCTGTAAGTAATAAGCAATAGATATTTACAACAAAGCTTACATAAACTAAGTTAAATTGCCATGAAAATAGAGCTGAGTTTTTTTAGGTAATGAGTAAATGGATGACTAAATTATAAAATTACCTAAACATGTTCTTCTTGCTCAAAAAATAGGGATAAAAATTTCATTTTTAATTGTATTTTCTTCCTCATATTTCAGAAAAAAAGGCTATTCATCAAAATGTTTCATAAGGACCATGAAAACATTTAGTCAAGATAAAACTCCTAAGAAGAGTAAATCCTAAACTGACCAATGAAAACCAAAAATTAAATGGAATAAAACTAAATTCCTAATTCCCAAGTTTTGTTTATTGGGAAAGAAAGGTAAAGCATTTTTATATTTCTGAATGTATCACAGCCTAGCAGCAACACCTAAATTGTCTTAACAGCAAAGAAAACACTGTACCAGTAAAATTTTCTAAAGGGGCCAGTTAGCTATAGGGAAATACTTAAACATTTACAACGAATTATGAAAACTGCTGTTGACAATGATTAAGCATATGCATGCCATCCGATGCCACACCAATGCACTCCTTAGAAACTGTCTAGATTTCTACCTAATCTTAGCACTGGATAAAACAAGTTAATTTTAATACGAGGCATAAAGAGGGTAGGATAGCTTTAAGTTTTTTATGGCTTTTATAGGATAGTTATTCTATTGTTTCAGAACATTCAAAGGTCCACTAAATGCATTTAATATTGTCCATATTAAGTTCAGGCATGTTTAAAATGTAAACAGCTGTTAGGACTATATCATTTGAAGTTGTCATAAAACCTATTAAAAGCTAAAGTTTCATCAACATTAAATCCACCCCTGACTTCAAGCTTAAAATATGCGATAAAATCCTTTGGGCATATCAGTCAATTGCAATACAACATAGAAATTCAAAGAATAAACAACTGAGTACAATTTTAAGTGATGTATTGATAGTTGAAAGTGACTACTTTATACACCATTGGCAATCTTATTTACACAATATTTTTCTATATTTATGAATAATTTTGTGATGCTTCTTCAACATCACCAACTCTATGATAATCAGCACACAAAATTTACTCTTTTTCCTGATAAGACTTATTCTGATACATTCATTTAATAATTGTTCGGATGAGCTGAACTGAAATCAAGTCAAATACACAGGTGTTTGGGTTAATCTAATCTTAGCACATTTGCAAAACCTATTATTCTTCTAATACATCAAAAAGGAAATGAAACTAATATGCAAGCATTGATTGGTAATATACTTTAAGAAATCTAAATATGATTTTATATTAAAGTATAAAAACATAATAAAGTTCATTAGCATTCTTTTCAAAGAATACTAGTACTCTACAGAATTAAATCAAAACTTTATATAACAGGAAGGAAGAATGAAAAAAAGAGGAAGGATAAAGAAACAGAGAAAGAAGAGAGGAAACTATGTTTTCATTTTATGTAAGGAGAAAATTACCAGAAATGGACTAGTCCTAAACAAAATTAAATACAATTCTCTAGGAATGTAAGAATTCAAAATATGATATCATGTATTAAGTTGTGATTACAACCAGCTTTTGCTGTGCTGGGGACCTGAGGGCGGGTGGGGGATATTAGCAACTTCTGCATAGAGCTCCAGCTATTAAAAAGACCCAGAATGCTCTTGGTTACAGCTGACTTCTAGTTGTCACCTGGTAGTAAAGACACAAATGGCTACTGATGCAGCTACCTTTGCAGCCTTTATTCAGCAACCTCTCCAGAAAATAGAGACATTCTTCCTGCACTCTGGGCTGAAACCCATGTAAATTTTTCCTAAATCCTCTCCACAAATCTCCTTTCGCATGCAAATCCATAAATCATCATAATACTGACAAAGAATTTAACCAACACATGAAACTAATACTCATTCTCTTGAAAGCCCTGTACAGGTAAAACTCCTCAAACTTCAGGCACCTTTTCAAGGCTCTCTTTAGAGCTTAACCTGCTGAATATCAACATAACCACCCAGTCTTCCAGGAGGAGAAATTAATCACTCCAATGTGGGTCAGGTGGCTGGATGTGCAGGTCATTTCTACCTCATCCACCTTCTAGATAAACATGCTGCTCTGGGCGCATGGAAACTCATTTACTTCTATCTCCTTCCCATCGATACAAAACAGAACAAAGTAAGCAATATACAAAGCAGAAACAAGCAGTACTTACTGAAGATGGCAAACCTGGAGGAACTTTTCGAACTTTCTTTGTCTGTACCTCTGAAAGAAAATGAAGATGCTGTCAGCTCCCAAATGCCCATTTTCCTAACTAAGATAGATTAAACCACAAAGACTTCTAGATGATACCACATTTCCTTAAATCATTACCTTAGCAAACTGTAGTTACCATGATCACATCTGATACTAGCAGAAATCAAATGCTGCCTTGTTCTTAAAAATGAAGACATTTAACTTTTTGCTACTTTGATCTTTTAAAAGCTTCCTTATGGGTGCAGCCAAGAGAAAACTAGAAATAAGCAGACACCAAAAAAGTTCTGCTACCATAAGTTGTTAACATACCTACTCAGTGTACTGGGGTGAAGTCTCCAGGATGACAACTGAGCCAAATTTTATGGTTTTTTGGGGGTGCGAGGTAGGATGAGGGGGCGATATTTTAAAGAAAGAAAGAAAAAAAGAAAAAGGCATAATCATCCCTCAGGCATTCAAACAAAGGAATACCTTACCCATGGCACTACTGTGAAGAGGCCTCCTTCGGGGATTATTGCTAGAATACTGATAGTACTGGGAACCAGGTTTGGTGGGCGAAAGGGTTCCTGGGTTGCCCATATCCATGTCACCTCCAAGGAGACTCTGCTAAAAGGTTAAAAAGGGAAAACAAACATATAAGGTTAATTTTTTACTTTCACCACCTCCCAACTGATTGTTAGCACTTAAACCAATGCAATAAAGCAAATGGCATCTGCTAAGCTGAGACAGTTAAAACAAAACAAAAACTCAAAAGAAAGGCAGTCTAAGAAGCTATCACAAAGTTTGTGAATTTTTAATTCTTTACTTTTAGAAGGAAAGTAGATGATTCCCTTTAAACAATATTTTTTTAAGTTTTTTAAGATGACTCACGTTTTAATTTCACAAAACAAATGGCATTTATATAAGACTAATGTTTCCTTTCTCTAGACTTAGGCTCTTATCTGGGAACTATTCATCCCCTTCCTTAACAAGAAGAATCTCATTTTGTGAACGCACACAACTTCCCCTGGCTGCACGCACTGGGAGTGAGTGTAGCCTATGAACTCGACTGAGAACCCTGCCTCTCTGTACTGCATATCATGATTCTCCACGAACTGTCATAGCACCCACAGAAGAGAAAATGCCAACTGAAACAAGAGGAAATTCAAATCCTCACACTAACTCTCAAAATTACAGAAATAGCAGATATTCCACGCTAACAGCCACAAAGGACTTCAGAATGCTCTCTTGAGGTCTATCGGAAGCTAAGACACATCCCACAGATTGAACATTTACCTGAACACTAGAAAACTTCCACAATAACCTATCAGTGTGACAATCATTAAACTTTTAAAAATGATGACATCAGAAAGATTATATATAATATTACATTTTCTAAAAACTACATAGAAACTTACCCATAATACATAAATCGTCTGATTATACTCTGCATTGAGCACATTGTTCTTTTAATTATTCTGATATGCAATAAAACAAGAGTAGATAGTACCATTTATATTAAGAACAAATTTACTGTTTAATAAAGAAATTTTAAAATTAAGTACTAAAAATCTAACTTTATCGTTACTTGTAATCAACTTTTACTGACTGAACTAATTACTGTCCTTGATAAAGTACAGAATGTGTTTTCCCTAATCTAAATTCTAATCACCATGTCACTCACAACAGACTTAGGGATGCTTCACTAACACACTATTCACATGCAAAATACTCTAAATAGGCCAATTATGACTCTGCCCCTGTTCCCTGGTTAACCCGCTGAGAACTGAAAAATTTCACAAGGCAGTCACCAACTAAAACAAAGCGTCCTTGTTTTAAATTAAGACAGTCTTTTTGATTCCTAAATAGCTCAACAAAGTGGCATGTCTTCTAGTGAAAGCAGTTGGTCAAATATGACCCATAAGCTGGAAAATCAAAAATTCAAACCTCCCCTTTCCACTGCCATATAGCTAAATATCATAAAGAGAGCCTCTCTATTCCAAGGGGTTTTTCTGAGTGTTGGATGAGTCATATATAAAGGACTAATCAGCTGCTGACAAGCTCGCCTTTACTGATTCCAGCTCAAGACTTTTTCAAGAGATATGTAATAAACATTACTTCAAAATACAACTTCAAGGATGAGATTTCAGATTGAAAGCACATTTTGAGTAATAAACTCATTGCTAGTATCTTAATGTTTACCACATAAATACCTGATAAAACCAGATTTATCAGATAAAAATCTGACATCTATATGCTCAGCTATTGCCTCTTTTGAACCTAAGAGACATATTAAAACACTACACAATGCAAACCAAAACATAAGGCTTATTATAGTAAAGTTTTGTATAAATCAGAAATCTAGTAACAAATAATTCATCATTTAGGAGTGGCATTCAAAAATGTTTGAATTTCAACATAAATTTCACTCTTGGCATTTCTTATTAACAAAGAAAGTTATAGTGAAGTCTGTGTCCAAGTTTTCTTCGAAATTTCCATCAATAAAGCTGTGAATGATTTGAAATTACAACCTCCTTACAGTTTGGTAAATCCACGAATGAGTCTTCATTTCATTGGAAAGGAGTTTGAAAATAACTTCATATTCTAGACACAAATCATCCCTATTTCTTCATTTTCCTTTTTCTAGAAGTATATAAAATATTCAGAAAAGGGCTGAGCAAATACGTTGAAATGCTTGCTTGTGTTTTTAAATGAGTTTAACCACTGGTTAATTCTTCTTGGTCCTGGTGGCAAAGGTTTTCACTCTCAAGAAATTAAATGCATTCAAGGGGTCAATCTAAAAACACACACTTGCTACACTGTCTTTTAGCAGCATTCACAATAGAGCTGTGAAAAATATAAAATGATAACTACAAAACAGCTACAGGCTGTGGTTGACCTTACTGTTGTTAATTTAAAAGAAAATAATTTCATGGGCTAGTCATAATAAATCACACATCTAACTCTTATATATGCAGGCGCAAGGACTATGTGCAGTAACATAGTACTAGGACCAGATAGCACTTACAAACCTTTAGTGGTTCCTGTTAATCTTTATTTTTTTCACAAAGCACATTCCTGTTTCTTTCTCCTTAGACCTGTTTGTTCCTATTTCTTTCTCCCTTGGACAATAGAATCATTCTTCTAAAGCAACAAAATAAACATTTCCTCACATTTAAGGGGGCCCTAAACACCTCCTTAGGGAAAATGAAGATAAAAATATATGTGTTCTTATTATAGAGTATACTTATAAAGTGAACAATGACCATTTACTATTGTTTGGCCTTTACGTCACATACTTAACTCTCTGTAGCGATGAGAAAGATAAATTTTCCACTGGCTGAAAAATCTGAGTTTACGAATTTTAAAAAGTGAACAGCGTGTGATTTAAATTAAATTTTGCACAAAATGGATAAGGTATTCATTTATATTATGAATTTACCTGCATATATGTGTGTGTGTGTATATATATATTATATATATATCTAAAGACAAGTTTATGCTTGATAAAAGTTAAGCTTGAAAACTACGTATGCTTTCAAATGGGCAAATTCATCCTAGCCTTAAACAGGATTATAATGGTTTTAGGTTTTTCACATTGTGCAAGCTCATGTTCTGCGGTTATGCTGGGTCCCAGTAATAGGCTGCCCGAATCTGCCAGGAAACACTGGAGGCAGATGTGGCATCTGGCAGAGCTAACCTGTAAATCTTAAACCCATAGTTTAGCATTTTACTTAACTGTCCACAGTGTGATGAGACAAGCCCTTCCCCTTACTCGCTCCTATTTTTTTTCCCAAAAGACTTACAATACCATAACCAACGAATAAAACACACCGACTTTGTCAACCAGGTTGCAATGTTTTGGGGTTCACCCTCTGTAGCCAATTCCCCTGCAAATGGCCATTCCTAACTTGGCCATTCAAATCCCCAAATACAGCACTCTCTAAGTGTCTTTTTCAATTAAAATTCGGTTGTTTGTTTTACATCAGATTTGTTTGTTTTACATCAGATATGGGTCTCAGAATGTCTTTCGAACACATTCTCAACTCTGCCCCCATTCCGTTTCGGGGGAGCTTCTTAACAACCTTGATCAACCACTGAACTCTGCTTATACAACCAAGAAAGCAAACCATGAATTAAACTTGAGTAACAGAAAAGCAGCATATATCTCAAATTAGATTTATAACTGAATGGTAATCAAAAATAGAACTCCCTGCTTGAAGCTTAAATTATCAACTTTTTTCTTGTTAAACTAAAATCATCTTGCTCTGAACTATTATTTCATTTCAGTCAGCACTTTAAATGTAATGGGTGGGTGGTACATTTCTAAAAGGGAAGATTATATTTACACTTAATTATAGATATGACTGAGATCACAGTACGATGAATACTGCTTTTTTGGCTTATAATTAATGCATCTAATAGGTGAATGACCTTGAATTTCAAAGTTGGAACGTGGGAGAGGGAAAAAAGAAGTAGGAGAAAGAAAATCTCTGGAGAAAAGCAAATGTGCCCCTGGTTTCTCAGGGCTTTCTCGATTCTGCGTCACTCCCATTACGTTGTGATCTGGTATCAGACACAACATCTTGGGGGGATGCTGCAGAACAGAGAAAAGCAGTCTCAGATGAAACCAGATTAAGCTCCTTTTCTGAACTATTGCCAAATGCTTGTGAGTCTAATTCATGTTTGGGTATTCTAGTACTCACACAGCTGCAATTCCATTCTTTCATCACAAACCTAAGTGATGTATAGTGGCTTTGTATGGTTAACTGACTCTATAAAGACAGGATTTTTAAAAATTTTAATACGGAAAAAAAATTCTGAACCACTGTAAAACTTATGAATGCAAAATACATGTGTAGGTATCTACCAGACTTTGTGGCGTTAAATGCAAAACACACATTCAGTGAAATTACAAATTAGATTTGTTTAAAATACCTTTTATCACAACTGAGGTCATTTCTACATAGTTAATTCTGCACAGAATCGGGTTTTCAAAGACACTGCTGAATAAGATTCCTAACAGCCATGGGGAAGTTTCTGTAAATCCCTGTCGAATAGTTGCTGCTGAATTTGCCATTCTGACCACAGAAGGGCCATTGCTGACTTACTACAGTAGCAGGAGGAGGGCGATAATTTTGCTGCTGTTGGCACATACTCTGCAACCTAGAATATATCTCGCACCAAAGGGCAATGAAGAACACAATATTTCCACCTGTCCACTTTTGAACTTCAAAGCTCAAAACTGAAGGTCAGTCTTTGGACAGTCTTCATTCCTGATTCCAAGAGTACACCTTTATAATTTATTTTCATTTCTGTCCTATGCTTGGTTTCAACAAAAGAGGACTTGGGCAACTTACAAAGAGTAAGATATCTTGCAAATCAGGAACCTAAAAGACGGCTGTGCTGTAGAGAAATGCAAATTATTGAAATTATTATTTAGCAAATATTTTAAAAGGCTTTTTGTCAAGTGTTTTTTATTTCTACATTAAACATGTAATGCACACTGTGTCTGCAACAAGTCAGAAGTAGAATTCAAATCTATTAAGGAAAGAGGGAGGACTTCAAGGTCACACCAATCTGGTTAAACCTTAGCTCAAAGAAATACAGACAATGCAGTTGGGGGTTAGTTATGCAACTGCTCTAAACCGTATTTTCTTTCTCTGTAAAAAGGGACTAATAAGAGCTCTATCATAGCGTTATCAGGAATAGATGAAACAACATATGTAAAACGTTCTGCAGAGCCAGAGTCCAGCACAGAGCTTACCTCTTTCTTATGTCCCACACAAAATAGTCCCATATTACAATCCACTGATTATTATTGAAAAGATGCATCAAAAGTTATGAGTGATCATTAGATTATCTATTTTCAGATTAAAAAAGTACAAGCTGTGATAATAATTTGGGAAAGTTACTATAAAAAGCTAAAAATGAGTTACATATGGGAGTCTACATAACAACGATGACAGCCTCATGGCCTAGAGCTACGCTGGCAACAAGAAATGACTAGGTTTTTTCCATATTTAATAAAGAAATCGCCCAACAATCTCCATAATTAAATTTAAGTGGCCATGTTCCTGAAACTGCCACAAGGATGAGTTCAGTGGCTCCTTTAATTTTGCTTTTGCACGCATGAGCAAATTGCTACTGTTAATTCAACTATAGGTATGATCAAAACTAGTTACAGTTAGCCAACTAGACATACAAAAATAAGAAATGCATTATATGGGATAGAATTTCATAAATCTTGTGATGTTACATTTGAACTCTTGCTAAAGTATTAGTCACTGATAAATAACCTCAACTATCTTTCAATTTTGTGTTTTGCCACTTACAAGGGCAATTATAGGCATTTAATGAACTTTTACGTGATACTTATCAAGTGCTGTTTTAAAAAAATGTATTTTACTTCTCCAAGAAATCACAAAAAAATAAAAATAAATGAACACACTCCATAGGTTTGGTTGGAAATGTACGTAATTCCCAAATAATTCAACTGCCTTACACAAAATTATTTATTTTAGTAGTGATTGTATTTCACCAAACATTCAAAAATTCAAATACATTGTCTTTCCTCATAAGGAAACACAACACCTTATATTTAAATGTTATAATGTGATGCAAAGGTTGCCATGGTAACTAGTACTTAATGTATAACAGAGTAATAGTCAAGTAAAGACTCATGCATTTTGGTATGGAAATTATAACTGCCCAAGGGTTGGCAAGATTTATGCATATACCTATTTGACTCTCATATTTTTTAAAAAAGAATAATTATTTATTGTATACACTAAAGCGAGGTGGTTTTCTGATGGTTTCTGAAAATCCATTCTGGAATCCCAGGTTATCTATTACATATTAAAAGGGGAATTATATTTGTTGGTGGGAAGGTAGAAATTTAGCAAAAAGGAAACATTGAGGCAATCAGTAACCTATAATAAAAAATGGATTTGAAGAAATCTTATGTAAGCAATACAAAATTTAAGATAACTATCTTCTTTGTCCGTTTAAGCTCCTTCTCAGTTCAGGAAGTTCATTTAATATATAATTCACTATGTAGTGAGTCGATATGCTATAATCACTACTTGCCTTAAAAATGTTTCCTTCAGCAATTCTGTGCCAAAGTAAAAATAGAACAATTTGAATACGACCTGTTAATATACTAAGGAATTAGCAACACTTTTGCTATAAATATAAACATGTAGCTATAATAAATGTGCTGAAAAATATATTTGGCCAGGTTGCTATTTTAGCAAAATAAAGGCATATCAAACTGTCACAAATCAGTCTTCATCATATTGGGTGGAAGTTCCATTTCAAGGTTGTTGTAAATATCTGCCCCTCTGAGCAATATGGCAGCCATTTTTATGTAATTGGCCTCCCTGGAGACAGGGACCAGGGTCATGTGGCCTACTCAGCACCCCACACAGAAGCTCAATTATAGCCTAATGCCCAACTCTGTAAGATATCACTAAAACAAAGTATCCCACTAACAATCTGCACTTGTAAATAAGGCGACACATCCATCACATGATGGGCGGAAACAGATTATCTGGAGAAGCAGTAAATGCTCAATGTAATCTTTAACTCATCCTGAAATTATTTAAGTCCTGACCTTCCTTCCAAAGCTATGCACAGCTTCAAGCCAGTCAGAACTTGATGAGCACTAACTTTTTACTTCCCAAGATTCTTTCTTGAATATCTGACCAAGAGTGTATGGCGTAAAGGTCAAACTAGTGGATATAGCAGCTAAAAGAGGAAATGACTTCTTCATGTTTTAACGTCCCACACCTGCCCCTGGCACAGAGACCTGCCAAGGCAAATGCTCACTAAATATTGAAGTAAATGCAGAACTAATGCTATTGATCAAATCGAGGGCTTAAATAACTACTGTGCTTCTGTTTTTTAGCATAAATCTTATCTTTGAGTCATTCCAACTACTACTGCTGCTAACAATAACCACCATACTATTAGCATAGGTAGTAATAGTAGTATGAGGAGGAGGATGGATGTGAATATAAGAAGAGTGGCAAGGATGGTAGGTGTAGTAGGAGCAGCAGCAGCTACAAGTCGCAGTGTCCACTAAGTGCCAGGCACAGGTGCAGATCCTTTACATGCTAACAAGGCAGATGACACAAACTCCAATGTACAGATAGGGACATTCAGAGTGGTTATGTGACCTGACAAATGTCATGTGGCTGGCAAGCAGTGGAGCCAAGCTGAGAATTCATTTAGGTTTGACTTCAAAGCCTATGCTAGTTCTCTGCTCCACACTCCCCGGCTATCTTCTGTGTACTTGGTTTTTCTCCCCCTCCCTCAACCATTAGAAGGCTCATTTTTAAGTCAAGAGCTTATCCTAAAGTTTACTCCATAGGAGCCCATCTAATTAAGTATGGTCAGACAAACCATGGTGTGAGTGCAACTTACCCCGTGGATAATCCTGGACAATCTGTCTAATCTTGGTGGGCAAAGTTCCTTGTCTGAGAAATGTTGTATAAGAATGCCTACCCATGATAAGAATTCAGTTAGATAATACAAAGTGCTTAGCAAAGTTCCTAGCACTTACTGAGGCTTAATTGTAAGGAGTATTTTTAAATATGTTGTATATTTAAAAATCTTACTATATACTAATACAGAATATGTTATAAATTTGGATGAAGTGATACGATGTATGATATATAAGTCATGCATAGAAAGACTATATAAGTTTCCAGTAGGCCCAAGACACGTGAGACTGTAAAACAGCATGCCCGCTTGGACAACCGAAATCTCAGTTCTTCAGTCTGATCTTCCTACTACCTCCGCCTTTGCTCTCCACAGCTGCCTGCCACTCATCTCCAATCTTGATCTCCACAATGGGGTCAATCATATTCTCTAAAAAGGTTCAAATTCTTTTTCTTTTTCTTTATTATTATTTCTTTTCCCCCTGTCTTCTTCCATTTCAGTCCTCTTCCTTCTAGACATTTCCTTTCACTTCATCTGAAAAATTCATCTGTTGTAACATTTATAGCATTGTGTGGAAAGTAACTCTTTTTTCTCCTTTCTAATCTGTGAGATCCTTAAGGGCAGAAAGTGAGGTCCAATCATCTTTGCATTCCTGGCATCCAACAGAACGGGCCCCAGTACACAGTATGCCCTCGGTACAGGCCAACTGGATAAGATAATTTATTAGCTATGGAAGATGCTTGCATGATTTCAACCATCACTAGTGTAAACATGCCTTCTCCATCTCTACCCCAGCAGACACGTAATTCCTCCATCTCTATATTCAGCCCTGTCCTCAGCGTTCCTCCTGTGCCTCTGGAGTGGTTTTTTTTTTTAAGAACATTACCTCGTGAATGCTTCATACAAGACGTAAAATTCGATCCTTAATATGCAAAAGGCTCAACGCATCTTTTCCACAAAACTTCTGCTGATTCCTAATTACACTCTCAGTCCTTTAAAGTACATTTGAAGAGTAAGAACTTGTAACGTCTGTGAGAAAATCAGTTGTTTTTCTAGACACATGATGGCTTACTTTTGTTCTTACCTATGACAGGTTTGGTTGAAAACGGTGAAATTTCTACAATACATAGGGCTATTAAATGGTTCATCATTCACCCAAAGGGCCCTGTTCTAAAAAGAATTTGGAACAGTTGGGATAATGCAGGCACTGCTCAGGAGAAACAGATTCAGTAGTGCCATATAATTCAGTAGAAGAAACACAGAAGGAGAGAGGACAAAGAAACAGCAAGAGAAGGGAATGGTTACTGTGGGAACACAGCATATGAAATAGGTTAGGAGAACTTAAAACGGCTGGCTAAAAAAATGACTCCCCTTAGTAGGTAGCAAGGAAGTCTTAACATGATATTGAGCACTTGGATTCTACCTTCTTAACTACTGACAATAGGCTTGGTCAGCTAGGGTCAAAGCCACAAAAATAGCCATCGGAGACTAGAGATAGAACTTAGATAACCAAGACAACAACTTAAGAATTGAATAAAAATTTCGGTGTGTTTCTTCATAGGAAGTGATATGGCCCAATTTTTCTTAGACTATGCATGCATCAATTTGTCTGAACTCTTCCGACAATGTCAACTTTTCCAGAATGGCACAATTAAATACCTAAAAACAATCTTCTAAGACTGAGGTCACAAAATATTTTTTTAAAGGACCAGATAGAAAATATTTTAGTCTTTGCTGGCTATATGGTCTCTGTTGCAAACTCCCAACTCTGCCATTGTCATACTAAATCAACCGTGCATAATATGTAAATAAACAGGTCAGACAGTGTTCCAGTAAAACTTTATTCATAAAAAGAGGCTGTTGGTTGGATTTAGCCTTAAGTCATAATTTGCTAACCGCCCTCCCCCTCTTTCTTTTTGAGAGAAGTCTTTCTGCTGCCAGGCTAGAGTGCAGTGGCGCGATCTTGGCTCACTGCAACCTCCGACTCCCAGGTTCAAGTGATTCTCCTGCCTCAGCTTCCTGAGTAGCCGGCACTACAGGTACACACCACCATGCCCAGTTAATTTTTGTATTTTAGTAGAGATGGGGTTTCACCATGTTGGCCAGGATGGTTTCAATCTCTTGACCTCGTGATCCACCTGTGTTGGCCTCCCAAAGTGCTGGGATTACAGGTGTGAGCCACCACACCTGGCCTGCTAACCCCTTTTCTAAAAGAAAGGTATAGGACATATTCTCAATGTTCAATTACACTGCTGGGGTAGAACTGTCATGAGATTTATGGATGCTATCTTCAGACTTCTCTCTCTCCATCATCCAGCCTCACCTAGAACACTGGTGCACTGTGGACAGAATTGCCCTCCTAAAATCCAGAGCTGCTCCTGTTCCTTCAAGCAGACAAAACTTCAGAGCTCGAAAATGCTGAGCCCCCAGCTCTACCCATGGCCAATCTAGTAGGAATCTACCTCCCAGCCCTCTCCTTCCTCTTTCACACATTTCTCCACTAAGATGCCCTGAACACCTACTTTGAGCCAGGCACTGTTCTAGGCACTGGGAAGACAGTCCTCATCTGTCTCTTCCCATCCCTGCAGCCTACCTATAGTCAGAGTCATATGGAATTGCTCACAGTTTCCTAATTACTCTCTAGCTCAGACAAACGTTTCTCTGCACTTTTACAAAGGCTAACCCCTCTTCCTGGAAGACCCTTTCTTCCCATTCCACAGCAGAGAAGCCACTTCCAAACAACCCTGAGGACTGGTCAGCTGTCATCTACTTGAGACTCCTTCCCCAACATAGCTGGGGAGGTCAGCTTCCCTACCCCGGGCTTCAGGCCACTCCCTTATCACAAGGCCTTGGCATTACAGGCAGATGTGGGAGGGAATGTCCTCATTGTGGAGTCTCAAGCACCAGCACACACATGCCACTCAGTAAATGGCAGCAATCATACAAATAACAGCAAATATCCATACAGTGCTTGGTATGTTTCAGGCTGTTGGCTATGCAACTTATTTAATACTAATAACCCCTCAAGGAGGGGATTCTACTAATACTGCTTTACAAATAAGGTGGCCTGAGGCAGAAATAAGTGAAGTATCCACCCAAGATTATTTGAAAAATATTTGAAGATGCATGAATAACCAAACTGTGTGAACTCCACTCATCTTTCTTACATCTTCTGGATTCACACTGTTCCTGGAAATCTCACATCTGAAATTTTCAGTAATCAACTCATGCTTATCCTGAAATCACATGTTTGGAGCCTCCCAACTGCCTTTTCCTGTCTTATCTCCAATGACTGCCAGTTTCAGAATTTTAGCTCTAGTTCAAAGAAAATGGCCAGGTATGGTGGTTCATGCCTGTAATCCCAGCATTTTCAGAGACCAAGGTGGGAGGATCACTTCAGCTCAAGAGTTCAGGAGTTGGAGGCTGCGGTGAGTTA
>NW_012100765.1:4703576-4705084 GCF_000951045.1 Mandrillus leucophaeus | reverse complement strand
AAGAAAAGAAGAAAACATGTATCTGACCTTGACCTTTGGGCTCCAATGTCCCTTTTTTGAAATCCATTCCAAACTTGCTTATTCCATAAAATCTTTGTAAAAATAACTGGCCTCCAATCATTCGGTTTACTCAATATTCACACACATAACATTATAACCAGCCTTAAATGTTTATGAGAAAGATGCTATTAAAATAACAAACAAGCAAATAACTTTACAGAGTTAGAACAGGACTGTGATCTTTAAGTTTCCTTACAGTAATTGTAGAGCATTTGCATTTATAAATATTCTATTTTCTCTCCACGGATGTAAGACAGAAATATTCTTATTATGTTTTCTTATATTTCTCATTATAAATATATTTAGATATTCAGCATATGACACTGACTTGCTGAACTAGTTCACAAGCCAGTTTAACAAAAATCATGAAAGGATTCAGCAGTATAAACACTTTTAAAAGACCGAAATAATCTTGTTTGTCAATTTTTAAAAGAAAATCTTTTCACACAAATATTTCCCAGGAAAGTACTTGCATAAATGTGATTGGATGACTCAAAATTAAAGGAGACTTTAATGCAAATTCAAACAAATTCCAAAGACAGAAAAATGAATAGGGTAGAGAAGACACGAATTCTAAAGTTTATCTGGAATATTAATGTATGATAATAGTTAAGACAATTTTTACAAAGATGTAAGTTGAGAATATATACATTTTAAACAAGGTAAATTAAAGTGATGTGTTGCTGCTGCCTGATCAGGAAATATTACAGAGAGATTTATGGCAAAGTTGTCATTGCAAAAAAAAAAAAAATCAATGAGAAAATGATAAATTATTCAATAAATGGTAACTAAAGTTTGTTTAGCATTTAAGGGGGAAAATTTACATTTTTGCTTCACACTTTATACTAAAATACATTTAAATGCAAAGGTTAAAACATGAAAGCCTGAGAATAAAATATAAGCAATTAAATAGAGATGGCCTTTGTTAGCTATGATATTAGAGCTAGAAAAATTAGAACATATTGGGACCCAGAGTACATACTTGTTTTTCAAAACATTACCCAGCTGGGCGCGGTAGCTCATGCTTGTAATCTGAGCACTTTGGGAGGCCGAGGTGGGTGGATCACTTGAGGTCAGGAGTTCAAGACCAGCCTGGACAACATGGCGAAACCCCATGTCTCTACTAAAAGTACAAAAATTAGCCAGTCGTGGTGGTGCATGCCTTTAATCCCAGCTACTCAAGAGGCTGAGGCAGGAGAATTGCATGAACCCAGGAGGCGAAGTTTGCAGTGAGCCAAGATCGTGCCACTGTACTCTAGCCTAGACAGAGTGAGACTCTGTCTCTAAATAAATAAATAAATAAAAATAAAAGCATTATCCAATCCACACAAAGAAAAGTTGAACAAAAATATTTTTAACAAATATTTAATGAAAAGATAAATATTCTTAATAAATAAAAAGCTCTTACATTGTAATAAGAATAAAACTAAATAGACTGGGGAGGAGGA
>NW_012100765.1:4699882-4701316 GCF_000951045.1 Mandrillus leucophaeus | reverse complement strand
CACACACACATATACACACATACACACACACATATATATTGACTATGTGGATAGGCCTTCTTTATTTTGTATTTCTAAATCTTCTGTGAACTGAAAGAAAGAAGACATTCATTGGAGGGATTTAAAAACCTTTATGAAAAGTGATTCTTGATTTATTTGTTATTTGGCTTTTGTTTTTCTTCAGAAAAGGTAGATATTTATTTGTTCATTTGAAGGTTCACAATCTCTCGCCCTCAACTATAAAATTCCAGAAGGTTTGAAAGCTGTAGTTCGTGACAAAACCTGAACTAATGTGAGAATATCTACACATCCACAGTTTTTGTCTTACTAGGTGTATCTATTCATATGTTTTGCTATAGAAATAATCTACATATACACTGTGGCTGTTTCAGACTTCACTGGGGAGTTACGCAGGACATGTTACATACACCATATTAACTTCATAAAATGCAAATGATTCTTAAATTCTGAAATAACTATGGCCCCAAGGGTTCTAAATAAGAGACGGTGGCGTTTAACAGTCCTTTTCCTACAATGTGCTTAAAGGCGTGGCTTAAAAGAAAATTTACTATGTCAATCATCTTTTAATTACTTTTAGAGATAATGTCAACACCTAAACCTATTTAAAGAAAAAGTGTCTTTCAATTGCCTTAGAATATTCACACCTAGCCTGTTCAATTTTGGCACATGTATTTGAGTACAGCCAGTTTGTCCAAACCTAGTGGGTCCTCTACAGGAAGACGGTGTAGCATTTTACTTTATTGTTTGCCATAGAGTCATTTTTTTCATTGCTGGGGAGCATTTTCGTATGTTTGCTCCATGGTCATTTTTGGCTTTACTGAAGAGCATGCTTATATACACATTTCCATATGCATATACATTTCAATATGTATATAAGCATGATCATAACTATTAACAATTTTAGTTGTTTTGATTTGAAAATTACTTACCTGGACATTTAATTTTAAGTGTTATTTGAAGAAAGTTCGATATACCCAAAATAATTTATGGTTCAACCACCCAGGTTTTACTCATGTGGTAGAGATGAAAATCATCTCCCTTAGGGCCAAGGCGATCTTTGCTCCGTAATACGTCTTGTACATTCAAAGCCAAAAAATTTCTCAGCACACAGCTCTAAAATTGTCAGGGCAATCTGGTGTAGACCAGCTGTGTACATGTGTTCATGGGTGTGATTAATTATGTGTGCTTATGTGTATGTGAGTGTGTGTATGTGTAATAAACACATAAAAACAATTGATATTAATTGGTTTATTTGTATACTTCCTCCATCCCAACACACACAAACCTATCTGCCATCCTCCCTCCTTCTGCAAACATACAGTGCAAGCCTTGAAACTCCTATTCCTTTGCCTGAATGGCCAATGCTGGGTAAAGGGGTTGAGGAAATTATAACGTATCAAGAACATTTTTGGC
>NW_012100765.1:4692932-4696427 GCF_000951045.1 Mandrillus leucophaeus | reverse complement strand
TGAAAATCAAAGTTTTATTTGTTTGTGTTTGTGGGTGTGTGTGTGTTTTAAAATGTATTCTGCAATGGATCAACGGGAAGTTGCCGCTGCCTCCAACATTGGGTTCAGGTCCCAGGCCTGGCCATCCCATCGTGGAGGACAGGACTTCAGAGTTGGAGTGCTGCAATAGCTTTACCCACAACCAGTACAGTCTGATCCCCAATCTCAACATTATGTTAAAAAGAGAAGTCTGAGCACAACGGCTCATGCCTGTGATCCCAGCACTTTGTGGGGTTGAGGCAGGAGGATTGCTTGAGCCCAGGAGTTTGAAACCAGCCTAAGCAACACAGCAAGACTCGGTCTCTACAGAAAATAAAATAGAAAAAAAAAATTTAGCCAAGTATGGTGGTGCACACCTGTGGTCCCAGCTACTTGAGAGGCTAAGGTGAGAGGATCACCTGAGTCTGGGAGGTCAAGGGGACGGTGAAGTGTGATTGCACCAATGCTCCAGCCTGGGCTCAATACATAGACAGGTAGGTAGGTAGGTAGGTAGGTAGGTAGATAGACAGACAGAGAGACAGACAGACAGACAGACAGATACACAGACAGACAGACAGATAGATACAACATAGAAACACTCAACCAACTGAACAAAACTGCAAAGAGCTTAAGTGAGCACCTTAGCCAGTCCTCCTAGTTCGAAATGGGCCGCTCACCACAAGGATGCTTTTCTCAAAACAAGAATTTTAGGATACTCAGACTGTACATATAGTGCAAATGACAACTCTCCCCCAACAAAATTAGAGTGCAGTGATCTAATGAGGCCTCAGAGCATGAAAAAAAGGATGAAAGTGTCTCCTTAGATAGGAATAAAATCAATTTAAACAAAAAAGAGACCAACAAAAAGGTGTGGGGCTGAGACCATGAAAATATTAACTAAGAGTCAGTTACTAAGTAGGGAAAGAATGAACAGAGAACAGGAGAGGGAGGAGAAGGAAGTTAAGTAGGTGTGAGTTAAACTGTAAAATGTGTTTCCTTTACAAAGTTTTTGAGAATGTTTTGTACTATGCTATGTACTTGCTTGGGGGGGAATGTTACTTTTTTTTATAACTTTTGCATTGAATTGAGACATTCCAAGTGACCTGCCCTGATTCAAACCTGAATGTCTAATATAATTCCAAATGAACATGTCATGTAGAAAGGCTGTATCAAAGCTTAGACATACATGGGGTGACCAGCTATTTTGGTATTATTGAGGTCTCTGGAGGTATTTTTATTCCTCCTCCACTTTGGCCATTGTATGCTTCTTAATACCTCCTCCAGGAGGCAGCCAGTTACACCTCTTCATTAGTTTGTGATACTCGGTCTTGGTAGAAATATGTTCAGAGGGCAGGAAAGAGTTTGAAAAAAGAGGCTAAAATAACCTGGATGAGGGGGCCATAGGGCCAGCAAGAGTCTTGCCTGTAGGGAGTCAGAGGAACCTGGGATCCAAGCCTCCTCAGACAAGGCACTTAACTCCCCGCAGCCTTGGCCTCTTCCTTTGTGGACAGCAGATGCTCACTGTACCTACTCATAGAGATGCTTGGAGAAATAAAGAAATCATGGAGACTATCACATGTGTTAGAACAAAAGGAGTGCTTTGGTGAGAGCCAAGGAAGCTTTGTTTGTTCATTCACTTTTTTTTTTTTTTTAAGTGCCAACCAGGGACCAGGCACTTTATTAGATACCAAGAGCATAGCAGTCAACTCATGTCTACATTTACAGCGTGGATTTTAATCAATGACAACACTTCCACCGGGAAACACTCCTCAACACTTCCACTGGGAAGTCTGACATAGAGACGCCTCTCCTTAGGTTCCTCTGCACCTAGCACATGTCTCAAACATGCACGGAGCTGAAGTCCACCCTATGCTGAAATTATCGTCACAAGTCTCTATTGTTACTCACTTGCTTCCATTCTCAGCTGTGAGGTCCTGGAAGCTGGGGACACAGGTCCCTGGCACTGAGGGCTGCTTATACATAGCAGATAATCAATACAAATTTAGCCAATGGATTAATGGAGAAATAAATGAAAGAATAAATAAATAAAATGCCTTGTAACCTCTCAGTTTTCTAATTTATAAAAGGAGAATAAGATCATCTCCTTCCTTATAAAGTACTGTATTTGAAAGCATTTAGAATGTGTAAAGTTCCATGTAAAGGGGTTGGCTTGGGATGGTAGATTAAACACAAGCTTCTACTTTTCCTCTAACCTCATATGTCATAAATGATACTGGGTGTTATGTGTGTGTGTGTGTGTGAAGTTAAAAGAGATATGCATGCCAAATAGTGCCAGAAAATAAGGAAGAGTACCTTTGGTGTACCAACAATTTTGAATTATTCTTAAAGATAAAAGTAGATGGATTTGCTCTATAGAGGAATAATAAATAAATCACGAGCCAAAAAGCAGCAGATAATCAAGAAGACTGCAAGGAAACAGAGCTAAATCCAGGATGCTGCAATCCTAGGGTCAACACATACGTGGAGCTGGAGTGGGGTCTGATGCAATAATCCGGGTAATTAATTGGGGTACTATATTTAGAGCTGCAAGGCAAGCCAGAACAAAACTGTGACAGAAAAAGGGGATACAAGGCTTTAAAGCTCAAATTTTTTATGTAGCCAAACTTGCATTCAAAAAGGTAAGCTAAATAACTACAGGCAATTTAGAAAATGTAAAGACTCTGAAAATTTATACCCCCACATTTCTGAAAAACATTACATAAGGATATAGAACTGCATAATGACAAATAAACCCCAAAAAAGAGAACAACATGGTCCACAAAAATTAGCAAGATGGGGCAAGGAAACGCTAGCAGAATCTATGTGATGTTGATACAATTTAAAAAGCCAAAAAGGAAACATATCAACCTCAACATGAGAGGTAAAGGGGAGGAACACAGGGAGAAACTGAGTAATTAAAAATATGCTAAGACTCTCCATCGTCTTTTTTAGGAAAGATACAGACACCGAACAACTTTAGACTTTAATAGAGATATATAACTTGAAATACGTGAGTTAGAAATGCAAGAATAACTTTCACAAGAAATAAGATGTATAATTCCTGTACCATTAGAAAAAAAAAAGTAAAGACTTTTTATTTTAAAGCAGCAAAAAATATAAAACAAACGAATTGTGATCAAGCCAAGGAAAAAAAGAAAATTAAACTATGTTTATTTGGATATTATCTTCCTCAATTAAGTTACAGTGGCTGTCACATTAGACTAGAAAAATATAAAGCTAAATGCTATGTATAACAAACCATCAAAAATAAAACAGATAATATGAAAAATAAAAAGATATAAAATATATGTAATATAAAATCTACAAAAAGAAAGTATGTAGAGAACGTTACTATACATTGAAAGCTAATCTAAGGCAAAAATGTAAAAAAAGAAAAAAGTTGGATATTTCATATTGATGAAACTTACAGTCCACCAAAAATACAAAATATTCATGAACTTCCAATCATTTATGATA
>NW_012100765.1:4689374-4692162 GCF_000951045.1 Mandrillus leucophaeus | reverse complement strand
GTGAGACATGAACAGCCACATACTATCTCTTGAGTGAAGCAAATAACATATCCAAGATTACCCATGAAAAAACCTCAAAGTGTTTTCAGCCGCACGCGGTGGCTCATGCCTGTAATCCCAGCACTGGGAGAGGCTGAGGCAGGGGGATCACCTGAGGTCAGGAGTTCGAGACCAGCCTGGCCAATAGAGAGAAACCCCATCTCTACTAAAAATACAAAAATTAGCAGGGCATAGTGTCATACGCCTGTAATCCCAGTTACTTGGGAGGCTGAGTCAGGAGAATCACTTGAACTCATGAGATGGAGATTGCAGTGAGCTGAGATCACGCCACTGCACTCCAGCCTGGGTGACAGAGGGAGACTCCATCTCCAAAAACAAAACAAACAACAACAACAACAACAAAAAGTCATGACATTTATAGATGTTATGTTAGTCTCACTCTCCCCATTAACCCACCCTCACCTAGAACATTCACACACTGCAAACAGAATTGGTCTTCTAAAAACAAAACAAAACAAATAACACAAAAAAAACCCATAGTGTTTTAAGAACGTTTTCAAATTTGTGTTGGGCCACATGCGTCCCGTGGGCCACGGGTTAGACAAGCTTGCCCTAATTGCAAGTATCAGCTTATAGGAAGTACGGAGAACAGATGAACGTGGTGTATGACACCACAAAGCAGCAATCAGTCAAATCCATAATGTGGGCTTTCTACAGGAAAATGAACCCAGTTTTAATATTTAAAAAGAGGGAGACCGGCCATGTTGTAGATTTTAAGAAGACTTCAAAGTCATGATAATCACATGCAATGTGTGAACCTGGTTTGGATTCTGATTCAAACACACCAGTTGTAAAAAGGCATTTGTGAGACAACTGAGGAACGTCTCAGTATGCTATTGAGAATTCCTGATTGTCTTGCTAGCTGCAATATGGCACCATGGCTATGTAAAACAACGGAGGGGGCTTAATTGTTAGAGATGCTCCCGAATTATTTATAGGTGAAATAATATGCTGTCGAGGCTTTGCCTTAAAATATTTCAGGAACATAAAGTGAATGGGATGCTATATAACAAAAGACTGGGAAAATGGTGACATCTGTTGAAACTGGATAATGGATACAGTAGCACATCTTACAATACTCTATTTTTGTGTGTATTGAAACCTTCCATAATGAAAAAGCACAAAAAGTTTGACATGTCAATAATGTAAATTCTACACATTTTGATACTTAAGAAGAGAAATTGAGACTAGAACTCTCTCCTCAACACCAACAGTGGAGTTAAAAATCTACTGATTTCTTTAAGATTTGTATTTTATCTCTTTCTCAGTGTAAGAGAATTTTTTAAACTGCCAGCGAGACATGCTCCTTGGAGACACCAGACTGAAGGTCAAGCAGATGGTCAGGGAAAGAAACAGAAGTCCCACTTGATTTGAGGACAGGCTACAAATGTGTCCCTTTGGCCCCTGTACCACAATGCTGGTTTCCTTTTCAAGTCAAGGTGAAAGTGGCTGAGGTCCATGAAAGAGGATCAGGTGGCACGTGACATTCCTTACAAGGAAATCCACATTCCCCACAAGCACATCAAGATAACCAACATCATACATTCTCCCTGTGAATTCACGCTGCCCTCACACCTGCACAGGTGCTCACCAGGAAATTTTAAAATATTTAAATATTCTAATTTTGGCATTAAGACAAAAAAAGTTGTCAGGGGGTGGGGGGGCAGATATCAGCAGCTGTATTTTTTAAGCTGACATAAATAAAAATGTATTCATTAAATGTTTATAAATGTCAAAATTCAGCAGTTTACTAAACTGGGTTCTTTGGCTACTGCTCAAACATCAGCTTGTCAATCTGCAGAAAAGAGCTGTGCATTTTTAGCTTTCAATTAAGAAGTGAAAATCAAAGTTTTATTTGTTTGTGTTTGTGGGTGTGTGTGTGTTTTAAAATGTATTCTGCAATGGATCAACGGGAAGTTGCCGCTGCCTCCAACATTGGGTTCAGGTCCCAGGCCTGGCCATCCCATCGTGGAGGACAGGACTTCAGAGTTGGAGTGCTGCAATAGCTTTACCCACAACCAGTACAGTCTGATCCCCAATCTCAACATTATGTTAAAAAGAGAAGTCTGAGCACAACGGCTCATGCCTGTGATCCCAGCACTTTGTGGGGCTGAGGCAGGAGGATTGCTTGAGCCCAGGAGTTTGAAACCAGCCTAAGCAACACAGCAAGACTCGGTCTCTACAGAAAATAAAATAGAAAAAAAAAATTTAGCCAAGTATGGTGGTGCACACCTGTGGTCCCAGCTACTTGAGAGGCTAAGGTGAGAGGATCACCTGAGTCTGGGAGGTCAAGGGGACGGTGAAGTGTGATTGCACCAATGCTCCAGCCTGGGCTCAATACATAGACAGGTAGGTAGGTAGGTAGGTAGGTAGGTAGATAGACAGACAGAGAGACAGACAGACAGACAGACAGATACACAGACAGACAGACAGATAGATACAACATAGAAACACTCAACCAACTGAACAAAACTGCAAAGAGCTTAAGTGAGCACCTTAGCCAGTCCTCCTAGTTCGAAATGGGCCGCTCACCACAAGGATGCTTTTCTCAAAACAAGAATTTTAGGATACTCAGACTGTACATATAGTGCAAATGACAACTCTCCCCCCACAAAATTAGAGTGCAGTGATCTAATGAGGCCTCAGAGCATGAAAAAAAGGATGAAAGTGTCTCCTTAGATAGGAATAAAATCAATTTAAACAAAAAAGAGACCAACAAAAAGGTGTG
>NW_012100765.1:4684633-4685774 GCF_000951045.1 Mandrillus leucophaeus | reverse complement strand
ATGTAGAGAACGTTACTATACATTGAAAGCTAATCTAAGGCAAAAATGTAAAAAAAGAAAAAAGTTGGATATTTCATATTGATGAAACTTACAGTCCACCAAAAATACAAAATATTCATGAACTTCCAATCATTTATGATATAGCTTTGAGGTATACTTTTTAAAATACAAATACCCTGAGCAGTTGGTAAATCCATAATCAAAGTAGAAGACTAGAACAAATATCTCTCAGAAATTTAAATCAATTAGAATGAAAATAAGTAATAAAAGGTTGACTGTATTAAAATACGGAAAATACGCCGGTTGTAGTGGTTCATGCCTGTAATCCAGCAGTTTGGGAGGCTCAGGCAGGCAGATCAGTTGAGGTCAGGAATTCGAGACGAGGCTGGCCAAAATGATGGAACTCCAACTCTACTTAAAAAAGCAAAAATTAGCCGGGTTCGTGGTGCATGCTTGTGACCCCAGCTACTTGGGAGGCTGAGATGGGAAGACTGCTTGAAACCGGGAGCCAGAGGTTGCAGTGAGCTGAGATCACGCCACTACACTCCAGCCTGAGTGACAGAGTGAGACTCCGTCTCAAAAAAATTAAAAAAAAATAATAATAGAGAAATAGTATTCATTATTTTCAAATGCATACAAAATGCTTAAAAAAAAACTAAGCATTTTTAAAAATCCTACTAGATTACCCCCAAAGTAGGAAATATCAGTGCCATTTCCCCACTCAGAATGCAATAAAATAAAATGGTAAAAACAAAAATCACATTAGCACTGCCAACATGAAAAACATTTTACTAAAGCGGAAATGTAAAAACAGTGTTTTAAGTAACTCTTAAACTAAACAAGAATGCAAAAATAACATTTAAAACAATACACAAATAAATGACAGTGATAGCCGTATATAAGAAAATCTAAGGGATGCAGCCAAAGCTGTAACCAATGAAAAATAATGGCCTTAAATTGCAAGATGTAAAAATAAAAATTAAATGAACAAAACATACAATATAAAAAGCTAGAAAAAGTGCAAAATAAATATCATGAATTAATAAAATTTAAAATGTATTAAATTTAGATAAAACAAAATGTAGATTATCAATGAAACCAAAAGAAGGTACTTGAAAAAACCAAAGAAAACAGACAAACC
>NW_012100765.1:4682063-4683178 GCF_000951045.1 Mandrillus leucophaeus | reverse complement strand
CTTCAGGAACTTTGAGAGGATGACTTAAAGTTTATACACTCACATGCACACAAGCACACACATATATTTCTCTCTATATATATCTTTAGTTTGAATATACCTATTCATTTTAAAAAGTGGTGGATCATAAGAAAGTTTTCTTAATCAATTAGATACCTACAGAAAACTTATTTAATGATGAAACATTAGAAGATCCTTTGCTCAAGCCAAGAAAATGCAAAGCTGACCTGTATTCCACTATTCTCTTAACACTCTCCTGGAAGTCTTTGCCAGCCTACTAGCACAAGGAAAATAAAACAGACACTGTAAGAGACAACGCTCGCAATATTTGCCAATGATTTTCTTCCTAGAAAATCTTAACCAACTAAAAAAAACTACCAGAGGCTAGTAAGAAAGTTCTGGAGTTACGGGTTATAAGATTAACATACAATAAAAAAGACAACTTTCCTATACCTCAGCTAACCACTGAAAAAATTATAATGGAACAAAAATACTGTTTAGGAAAAAAATACTCAGAATAAAATTAACAAAAACATTTAAAAGTATGAAACTTGACTGAAGTCACAAAAGAAAATCTTTACAAACAGGGAGTAGGAGAGACAGAAATTCTAAGTAGAAAGGTTCTATTTTATAACTAAGGCAATGACCTCCAAATTAAGTCCTTTTATATTTTACTCAACTTTCTCAAGTGTCTGAATTTTTAAGAAAGTATCCATGTATTATTTTTATTATCGTTTCTTTTCCTTTTTTTTGAGACAGGGTTTCACTCTGTCACCCAGTCTTGAATGCAGTGGCGGGATCTCAGTTCACTGCAACCTCTACCCCCAGGGCTCAAGGGATCCTCCCATTTCAGCCTCCTGAGTAGCTGGGACCACAGGCATGCATCACCACAATGGGCTATTTTTTTTTTCTTTTGGTATTTTTAGTAGAGACAGGGTCTCACCATGTTGCCCAGGCTGGTCTTGAACTCCTGGGCTGAAGAGATCTGCCTGCCTCAGCCTCCCAAAGTGCTGGGACTATAGGTGTGAGCCACCGTGCCTGGCCAATAATATTTCTTAGAACATGAAAATAAGGAAAAGAAAATGCTAGGCAGTTTTATCACAGTGCATTTTGAG
>NW_012100765.1:4678014-4681033 GCF_000951045.1 Mandrillus leucophaeus | reverse complement strand
AACCTGGCTATTTCAAGAAGGACTTTAAACCCCATCATGTTACCACTGTCCAGGGACCCAACGATGGGTCGGCCACATCTATCATCCTTTTAAAAAGAAAACTTCATTTTACTTGTGGCATTGAGCATCTACAAAAATAATCCAATAAATGCTGTTACCATTTGAAATCAAAGGCAATTCTATACTGTGTTGAACTTGTATTACTTTGTGAAACAAGACACATTGCCAGAGAGTGAATCTTTGCCACCATTAGCTACTTTGTAGCTCTAGAGAAGTTACTCTATTTCCTCCTTTCATGCTATAGAATAAAAAGACAACGTAACATTTTATTAATGTTACTGTGCTATTTTGTAACTTTTTATTAATGTTACTGTGCTTTTTTCTTTTAATAAGTTAAAAGAAATATGTGGTTTTGGTATGTTGTTTTCTTTTAATATAAAATTAGGCTTTGAAAACTTAAAAAAAAAAATAGAAAGGCTACCTTCTCTTCTCAGCAGGAAATTGCAGAGACTAATGTCACTAAAGTTATGAGCTGGACCCAAATAAGAAGTTTCCCTAGGAGTACTTGCCCCACAGATTTAGAAACAATGACCTCTTCAAAGATACTGCCCACTCTTGTGCACCCCAAAGTTGAAGATATGTTACAGCTTCGCTAATAATCGTCAGTTTAAAAATAATATTAGACATTTACTGAGCACAGTCTGTAATTTAACACACTCATAAGTGTCTTACATACATTATATTATTTAATCCTCACAAAATCATGTGAAAAAATGTGCTAATATTAATGAAGGTGCTCATATTATTTAAGACACTCTTCTAAGTGTCTTACATACATTAAATTATTCAATCCTTACAAAACCCTATGAAGAAGGTGCTGGTATTAATGCCAATTAACAGATGAGGAGACTTAGGTATATAGTAAGTTTAAGTATCTGCCCCAGACTAGCCATGTGACTAGTGCAGATAAGAAGTCTGATTGAAAGGCTACATCCTTCTCCTCTACCCAAGGCATTCATTTACTGTGACTTTGGTCTCCATATAGTGGGATAGAGCAATCAAATTACAGATTATCTAACATAAAGTCAGACCTTTTCTCTTCTCTTACACATGGTACACAGAAAACTATACTACTTATCCGCTCGAGAAAAAAGCCAAAACTGTTTTGACTGGGAAGAAGATTTAAAACGAATCTTTGCTTTCCACACTTAGACGCACTAGCAAGAACAGGTTAATGCAAAGAAAGTTTTCAAAGAGAAGACATAGGGAACTTGGTCTTTTCAATAGAGTCTAGTTTGAGAACCACAAAAGTTGATTGTGAACAAAGGTGTCAAATAAGATGTCTCTTACAAAAGTAGCCTAGCACTAAAATCATCTCAACATTCTGTTTACTAAAGATGTCACACTCTCAGTTGTGTGACATTTTCAGATATACTTCACTTCTATTCATTAGATGACACTTCCTCTTTCAAAGAACATATTTAATCTAATTGTGATGAAGTATACCAGTAGCAGTGATTTATATCGAAACATAAATGTGGAAAAGTGTGAAGAATTTATTTCTTTTCTTTAAAAGGTAGCATCTTAGTGGGGCTCAGGAAGGTGGAGGGTGGGAAAGGAAGGCTGAAAAAGAAGCAAAACATCTAAATCCACATAATACAGAACACAGAGTAGTCTATTCACTCAACAAGCCTGTTGAGCAGGTTGTACACTGGACAATGTGTCTGCACAGACGAGTAAGAAATAGTCCACCAAAGCCTCTGAAATGTAGGGAGGAGCTGAACTCTCAGGTAAGAATTACATCTCAGGGTAGCAGAGATGCAGGGGCTCCAGAAGCCCTGAGAAGGGAGTGTGTCCCTGGGAAGCAGAGGAGGCCTCCACATCAGAACGCCTGATTGGGAAAAGTCAGGGGATTCACCAGGAAGAAGAGGAGGAAGAAAGGAAGGTGACCAGCTTCCAAATGCATAGCCATTCCCCAAGAACAACGAGCATTCCATTTTTTTTGTGTGTGTGTGTGTGGAATAGTTAATTCAGTTAATTTACTCAACTTTACAATCATTCTCAATGCTCTCATTCCAGAATGCTAAAACACAGGACTTAAAATATATAATTAATGATGTCTAAGTCAATTTAGCTGCTGTAACAAAATACCAAAGACTGGGTAGCCTAAACAACAAGCATTTACTTCTAACAGTTCTGGAGGCTAGAAGTCTAAGATCAGGACCAGAATGGCTGAATTCCAGACAAGATCCTCTTTCTGGAGGGGGTGGGGAGAAAGAAGGTCTCGGTCTATTGCCCAGGCTGGAGTGCAGTGGCAAGATCATGGCTCACTGCAGCCTTGACTTCCCGGGGCTCAGTTGTTCCTCTCACCTTAGCCTCCTGGGTCACTAGGACTACAGAGGTACGTGCCACCACATCTGGCTATTTTTTTTTTTTTTTTTTTTTAAGTAGAGACAGGGTTTCATCATGTTGCCCAGGCTGGTCTCGAAACACCTGGGCTCAGTGATCCTCCTACCTCAGCCTCCCAAAGTGCTGGGATTACAGGTGTGAGCCACCACGAGGGTCCTCTTTCTGATTTACAGATGACCATCTTCTCATAGTATCTTCACATGGAGGAGAGAGAAAAGGCTAGCTCTCTTCTTTTTCTTTTTTCTTTTTTTTCTTTTTTATTATACTTTAAAGTTCTGGGATACATGTGCAGAATGTGCAGGTTTGTTACATGGTGTACACAACATGCCATGGTGGTTTGCTGCACCCATCAACCCATCGTCTACATTAGGTATTTCTCCTAATGCTATCCCTCCCCTTGTCCCCCACCTCTGACAGGCTCCAGTGTGTCTTCCTCTTCTCATAAGGACATTAATTCCTTCATCGGAGCTCCACCCTCATCACCCAATCACCTCCCAAAGGCCTCATTTCCTAACACCATCCCATTGGGAATTAAGGTTTCAACATATGAATCTGGGGAGTGGGGGTGGAACACAAACATGCAGCCTAAAACGATAAATAAAAGAGTAAC
>NW_012100765.1:4673366-4675619 GCF_000951045.1 Mandrillus leucophaeus | reverse complement strand
AGGTGTGAGCCACCGTGCCTGGCCAATAATATTTCTTAGAACATGAAAATAAGGAAAAGAAAATGCTAGGCAGTTTTATCACAGTGCATTTTGAGGTCTGCAAGAAGGGGTGGCTCATTGGGCTGCTGTGGAGTGCCTGCAACTAGGCTAAAATGCTAGTTAACTCAGAATCAGGTTTAGAATCCCCAGTCTGACCTCCAACCCAATTCTTCTTTTCATAACATGACTTGAGTCACTTCTTTGTTTCCTGCTCAAACCTAAGTATGCAAAGAGGAGGTGCCATTTCTCAACTATCACACACTCACAACGGGGGCTTTCCAAATGACTCTTCATAGTTTCAGTTCTCTTCTACTTGCACATATAACATCCGACTTTTCCAGACTTGACACTGGCATGCCAATGCCCCACATTCTGATTGCACAGTCCAGTTAACCCGCGTGGACACCTATTTGATGGCTGTAGGAAAACTATCCCCAAGAATCTCAATATGTTCCTGCTGTTTATCCTGGAACACAGCATATAGTTTTCGTCAATAAAATAATTAATCAAGCCTTTTTTTATAGATGGTAGGGAAACCATTCCTTCAAAACATCATTTAAAAGCTTAGCTTTTCTGTGAAAATTTCAGCAGGAACTTGCTATCTCCACCCTTTCATTACCATGGCCAGTAGGAAAGGCACAGCACACTTGAGTAATAGCTGAGGCACTAAAGGGTGGGTGTCATTAAACTATAAAACAGGGCCCCACACTTTCAGAGCAATTGCCTATCCACCATTTCTTCCCAGATCCCATCTTATCTATATTTTCCAACTAAGTGACTCTACATCAGCATGTTATGACTGAGTCAAAGCGTCTGATTCACTTGGTGAGTTTAATGAGGTAAAATGTAGATAAAGGTGCCCAGTGGAAAGCAAAAGGTTTAAGAACCTTCTCTGGCCGGATGGGTTGAGCCCCGGAGTTCAAGACCAGCCTGGGCAACATAGCTGGCAACTCGTTTCAAATTAAGAACATATTACCATCACCCCCACCAGTGACGGTACATCTCCCTTTTCCTTATAATAAATATGACAGGTACAAAACAAGCCACTCTTGGAGATAATTTCTAAGAACTTCCTCTACCTAATGGACAGATTTTTCTTGGAATATGGAATCAAATGATTCATTTTATCTTTTTATTATCAGGAAAAATATAGACCCAGACTCAAGCACAAGTGGGAAGAAATGTTATTTTAAGTAGTTGTACTTACATTTAACTGACACAAATAGCCACTTGGCCTACCCCAGAAAGTTTTCAAAAAGCTTAATGAAGCACCATAGTCTTTATGCAGATTAACCTGGCTATTTCAAGAAGGACTTTAAACCCCATCATGTTACCACTGTCCAGGGACCCAACGATGGGTCGGCCACATCTATCATCCTTTTAAAAAGAAAACTTCATTTTACTTGTGGCATTGAGCATCTACAAAAATAATCCAATAAATGCTGTTACCATTTGAAATCAAAGGCAATTCTATACTGTGCTGAACTTGTATTACTTTGTGAAACAAGACACATTGCCAGAGAGTGAATCTTTGCCACCATTAGCTACTTTGTAGCTCTAGAGAAGTTACTCTATTTCCTCCTTTCATGCTATAGAATAAAAAGACAACGTAACATTTTATTAATGTTACTGTGCTATTTTGTAACTTTTTATTAATGTTACTGTGCTTTTTTCTTTTAATAAGTTAAAAGAAATATGTGGTTTTGGTATGTTGTTTTCTTTTAATATAAAATTAGGCTTTGAAAACTTAAAAAAAAAAAATAGAAAGGCTACCTTCTCTTCTCAGCAGGAAATTGCAGAGACTAATGTCACTAAAGTTATGAGCTGGACCAAAATAAGAAGTTTCCCTAGGAGTACTTGCCCCACAGATTTAGAAACAATGACCTCTTCAAAGATACTGCCCACTCTTGTGCACCCCAAAGTTGAAGATATGTTACAGCTTCGCTAATAATCGTCAGTTTAAAAATAATATTAGACATTTACTGAGCACAGTCTGTAATTTAACACACTCATAAGTGTCTTACATACATTATATTATTTAATCCTCACAAAATCATGTGAAAAAATGTGCTAATATTAATGAAGGTGCTCATATTATTTAAGACACTCTTCTAAGTGTCTTACATACATTAAATTATTCAATCCTTACAAAACCCTATGAAGAAGGTGCTGGTATTAATGCCAATTAACAGATGAGGAGACTTAGGTATATAG
>NW_012100765.1:4646480-4671026 GCF_000951045.1 Mandrillus leucophaeus | reverse complement strand
TCCAACCCCAGTAGATGCTCACATAAATAGAGCTTCATTTGAAGACACTACAACAAGGCAAATCATTAAACATTCACATTCCCAAGCTTATATTTCCATTGGGAATTAAGGTTTCAACATATGAATCTGGGGAGTGGGGGTGGAACACAAACATGCAGCCTAAAACGATAAATAAAAGAGTAACGGAAATGTCAGGTATGTAACATATGTCAGTACTGTATCCTGCAGTGCTGTGCTCATGCCCCACCGTGAGCGGGGACGCTCATTCACATGGTGAAAATACTCCCACTTTGGCCAATCTCAAGCTACCAATGGTTTAACAAACAGCCCACGCAATGCCTAAATATTTAAACTATTAACATCTATCCTTCATACCACAGATTGTGAGTCAGTTTTAGGTCTTAAAAACTAAATTGCTTAAGGAGCTGGTAGGAAAGTAGCATTTCAGAGCTATTCACTTAATATTAACCCCAGTTTTCTGTGCAATCTAGAGGATATTTTCCAATCATCTTGCCCTCATTTATCAATTTTAAAATTAAGTTAGCATTATGTTATTCTTGACATCTTTTCTAATTAGGGGTCTAACAGAAAATATATCTTGTTTTTTTAAAATCACGTTAATTAACTAAAAAATAATAATTAAGATTCAACTCTCTTCTCACCCCATCAGCTTCAAAGCAAAGAATAGCGTGAAATGTCTTGGGAAATCATTATTAAATCTAAAAATGTTATTTACAACAGTATTTAATAATAAATGAATATGTATTAAATTTACATTCTTATTGCATTCACATTAACTAACTTAAAGATTTCACCGTTTTGTTGTTAAGAAAAAGCTAAATCTAGATTCATTTTTCAAAGGTGAAAACACCCAGGTTTGGAGAAATATTACAATCAGGCCAAGGTCTCAGTAAGCCACTGTAACATTAGCTGCACTGACAACTTTCAAGCTAAGCTTGCTAAATAAGTAGAGGCCTATGCTGCAATCTCTGAGACTGCTGCTTTGGCATTCTCAACAACCACAGAGTTCACTAAATATGACCAAATGGTGCTACTGTACCATAAAGTGTGGCATATATTAAACCACATGTGACAAGCTGAACTTCTGTGCCTTGTGAAATCACCTATGAATTTAAAAGTGTACTAGGCAGAAGACAAGTGTAGCATTCAGAAATACAAAGCAAAGGGAAAACAGCTATGTGCACTCACAGAAATTCAAATTTCTCCCTCAGAAATATCAACAAAAGATGTGTAGAGTATTTGTTTTAGACTCAATCCCACTTTCATTACATTGTATGGAGTTTAGTAGCAAGAATGGGAGCATCAGGCTACCCAGGTTCTATCTAGTTCCTAACTGAACCCTGAACAAGTGACTTATGTCCTCTCTTTACTCATTTGTGAAATAAGGAGCTGGATTTGATTATCTCTAAGGAATCGACAAATTCTAAAAGTGTTTTTTTAAAAAATGGAAATTCTAAGTGATCTATTGACCACTTTGACTAGTACTAGACTAGGTAAGAATAGTTCTGGCTTAGAAAATGGCAAACTCCCTTGACCTTCCTTGAAAAAGATATCTGACATTTTGGACACAATGAAACAAAAATACTTCTACAGAGAAAAATGTGATAAAAGCTCAGGAGTGGAAGTTACTGAGCAAGAATATTCCTTCTATATTGTGATATGTATTTGCATGCATTTCTCTCCTTCCTCAGTGGGCACTGAGTGTGGAGTTCTGGGAGGGTGAGCTCTATGCATGAATTGTCTTCCTACAGCAATTTGAATCTTTCAAAGTGATTTAAAAGGACATCGCAGCTTGAGTCAGCACTGAAACAAAGAAGTCACCTAATCACTTAGCCTCAGTTAAAAAAAAAAAAAAAACTTGCTTCCTGCCCTCAAAATTATATTTCATCACCTACAAGATGTCACTGAATGTCAAAAACATCATTATATATTTACTATCAAGAGGGGGAAAAGTTGCCAATTGAATTGGCATATCATACATTTCTGAGATGTTGAAAAGTGAAAAAACAAGTCTTACAATTAATTAAATATGGAAGCCTTTGACTTTATCCATAGTTTTCCCAGAATGCTACCCAAAACCATCTTCCAAGGGGAATCATAAGCACACCGGTGAGTCACGTGTCTCACCTGACCCAATCCTCTCGCTATCCCTATCACCTGGATTTAATACTAAAAAAAAAGGAAGGCATTTATCATCTTATAATAAACAGAAATTGAGAAAAAAAAGTTAACAGAAATTAAATATGAACTTCTCAAACGCTTTCTGTATTTATTATTCCCTTCAAGCACAAAGAGTTTCTGTATTGCATATGCTATTCTGGGAGTATGTCAAATATTTGTGATATGGCTAAAGGCTACTAGGGCATAGTCTCCTTCCTTATTCCCTATTCTGATAGTTACAAAACCCTGAAGCTAGAAGGAATCTCATACACTATATAGGCCAAGCCTTCATTCTGCAGAGGCAGAAACAGAGCTTTAAGAAACAGCTACTTAGGATTCGAGTCAGGACAAGAACTCAGTTATCTGACCTAGTCTTGGAGGTCAGAACATTCTGCTGAATTCATCTATCATAATCTGTGAGCAACAACTTGGAAAAGGAGTCTTTCCTATCTACTTGCCTGAAATTTCTCCAACCAGTTTAACGATGCTACCTTTCTCCAATACTATCCCTCAAATGAGCCCACATCTGTAAAATGCTAAAGTATAAACAGTCTGAAACAAATTACTCAAGGCTTCTCAGGTCTTCTTTTTCGCCCAGGTTCAATGACGAAGGTTTGTTAAGTTGCAAATTGTCAGAGGGGGGAACAATGCAAAGCAAAGAAAGAGTAAAAGCAATTTATCCAATATCCACATACTGTCCCTTTCTAAATCCAAGGTTTAAATAAATACAATGATGTATTTTCCTCCCAATAAACTTAGGATACCACTAAATCACTTCCAAATGTAGCAAGCACCCCCATCCTGCAAGCACGGGTGACTCGACCCAGACAAAGCCAGCTTGTCTGCATGTTGTTCCAACCCCAGTAGATGCTCACATAAATAGAGCTTCATTTGAAGACACTACAACAAGACAAATCATTAAACATTCACATTCCCAAGCTTATATTTGTATAATAATCTCCCCATTACAAAGTCTACCTTGCTATCTCTGGTTTATGGGAAATGTCCCAAAGAGGCAGTCCACCTTACTACAGGGTTAGCCATACCTTCCATGCTACTGCATGAGAGATTCTGGAATCTTACACTAAAAGGGCAGTGTCGGGCTTGGCTGTAAAAGAAAAAGAGTAACCCTGATCCAAACCACACACATCCCAAGCACTACTGTCGCTACACAAGCCAAATCGGACATTAACGATGTAACCCAGGATTCAGGCTTCAGTGTAACCTCACCATGAAACACTGGGTCTACCTTGAAAATGAACTTCTCATCCTGTTCCAAGTGCTCAGATGAACTGAAACCCCACAAACAATCACTACCAAGAAATTGCACATCCTACTGGCCTGACTCATTCTGACAGAGAATCCCATGTCTTCCTCTACCAAGAAAGACCAGTAGTCACCTTAAAAAGTGACTTTTTGGTCATTACACCTCAGCCCAAGATGGTCAATGGGTTAATATCCTTTTCGGATCTCTTCAATTACGCTGCCTTCTGAGTCTGAGGGTTGGCAGGCAGGGCAACCCTGTCAGAGCTGCAGAGAGCTCTGCAGATGTCTCTGTTGTGTTCAGTTAAACTGAAAAGGAGAAAAGATGGCCCTCTGACAACAGACAGCTGTCAATTAGATGGCACACTTGCACTCAGTAGGCCAATGAGCAGCAGTGGAGGTGACAAGTGCTTGGCTAATCAGTGTGCCTATAAAATCACAGCCCTTCCCTGTGCTACTCACACCAGCACATGAAGTGACAACTGGTGTCGTCTTCAACCACTCCTGTTCTCCCCTCCCCCAGTGTCATCAGTACTGTGAGAAGGCTCAGGTCAATGCAATATGCCTAGAAACAAAAATCAGACCAACAAAAACTGGCATAGGGAAAGAAATCCCTGCAGCAAAATGACCCAAAAAGAGAAATACATTGATACGCTAACCTGTTCAGAGCTGGTTCACACTAATACTGAAAGAAGACAACCCATTTGATGCTGTTACCAAAAGTACTATCAGAAAAGAATTGGCAAAGTTATCCACCTGACCTTTTTCCCATCCTCCATCTTGTCCTTTTCTCCTCTAGCCACCAGGGGGCACTTTGGGGCTAGCTCCTTGAGGACTCTGGAGATTCTGAGCTTTCACAAGTACCTCAATATTGGCAGTGGGGTCAGTGGATGGGGGTGGAATGAATCAGAAAGTATAACTAAAGGAGAAACCTGAGGGTTCTATAGAGCAGAAAGGTGAGTTCCCAAAATCTTCAGCTCAAATATACCCCTCTAAGCTAATCATTAAATGCTGAATTCACTAAGAAACTACCTAAGCCAGACAGATTTTTACTCACTAATGACAAAAACAACCTCTCTTTCCCCCTCCCGCTTACCCCTTTTCGCTCATCCTCTGCCCCCACCCCCTGTCTCACTTCTCTATTGGTTTCTAAAAGAGCAGCTGATTGGAAGTAGAGAAATCAGGAAGAAAAACAAGGGGTGGCGGGGGGATAACTGGTTAACTATAGAGTCAAATTTGTGGCTGTCCACCTGCAGCTCAAAGACAAAACGGTATCAGCCTGTTTTAGATAAAGATGAATTTGAACAAAATACAAATACATTTAAACTTGACCCTGATTTAGTTGGGACCTTCCATGGCCATTCTATGGCCCAACTACTTTTATTCAACTCTTCTTCTTCCACAATCCCAAATCAGAGGCCAATCTGCCTGCCATACCCAAAAGAAAACCCCCAAATGCTTTTTATAAAATAACTTTCTTTGTTATATGGTTTCTCTCTTGTCGCCCAGGTTGGAGTGCAATGGCATGATCTTGGCTCACTTCAGCCTCTGCCTCCCGGGTTCAAGTGATTCTGCTGCCTCAGCATCCCGAGTAGCTAGGATTATAAGCATGAGCCACCACACCCAGCTAATTTTGTATTTTTAGTAGAGATGGGGTTTCACCATGTTGGCCAGGCTGGTCTTGAACTCCTGACCTCAGGTGATCTGCCCACCTAGGCTTCCCAAAGTTCTAGGATTACAGGCATGAGCCACCGTGTCCAGGCAAAATTACTTTGAAAAGACCACTAAAGACTAAAAAGGTCAAGTGGAAAGGTAGATATCAGGGATAAGAGTCCTTCATCTTTTGGGAGTCAAAGAAAGAATTCACAGCAAAGTTCTGCTCCAGGGCTTGTCCAGCCCTGCTCGAGTTCTCAGGGCCCTAGAGACTCCCACAGTTTCAAGGCAATCAGACCATCGCTACTGGGTGCCAAAGCTGCAGAATGTCCACATGGCTGCCACCATCAGCTCATTCCTGGAAGACAAAGCTGCCTTTCTTCAAGGGAAATGTAAGAAGCCATTCAATCTCAATCTGCATTCATGACCAACAAGCAGGAGCAGTGCCAGAAGAGAGCCTGAGACTGGCCACCAACTCTCCAGCATCAACACCTACACCACATTAGTCAAACCAGCACAACAGGCCTACTCCTAGCGCCTGCAGGTACCAACAGAAGCATGCTGGGTCCCCATCCAGGGAGTCCCCATGGCTGCCTTGAATGGCTACATTGCCAGAATGCCACGCCAATCTGTTGAGTTCATTAGGGTTTGGGATACACCTGTTCTCTCCTCTGCCATGACTCTTTCAAAGCTATAATACCATCCACTTAGACCCATGGACAGCAAAACATGCCAATATCACACAGCCATGGACATTCATACCATTTTACATTCATTACCACCATTCCAGCTAACACTAGAATGGGTATCTTCTGAACGAAAGTTTTTTCCCTCTTGTGGACTCTTTCCTAAGCATAAAAATCCAAGGAGCACCATCATAATTTCTTGGTCAAATGCCAATTTGCAATCTATAGTTTTGTAGTTTCCCCCAAATCTCATCCAGTACTAGTTCTAATATTGACTACAACCTTTTATTGTTAATTAAGAAAACAATTACCACAAAAAAATAAAATTCAAACAATACAGGAGCATGTCAAGGAAAAAGAAACATGTTTCAATATATGAAAGGTAAGGAGGTCATTCCAAGCAGCCCTACTCTTCCCCATGCACAGCTTCATAGCAGAGGTAAGAGCAGCTCCCGGAGTGCTAGGCTACCCTCCTTAACCATCAGGATTTCTCTTTCACCAGGTGAAAAACCAGGCGGGCTCAACCCTCTGTCACTGAGTCTCCACTGTTCATGAGCATTTCTGGGGAGACTGGAATATAACAGGTGCTTCAGTTGAGTAGTAACAGCAGCCACATCACAGAGCCAAAGGAGGCACTGGTTTGCCAATGTGTCCATTTCCTCTTAAAGACTCGGATACACAGAGGCAACATTTTTACACTAAAACAAAAAAAACAGGGAGATAATCATTTCTACAGAGGAGGAAGTTATTATTAACAAAAAGCCTGGGCTATAGAGTATTAGGACTGTGGAAAGGTCTGACCATCCATCCACCCTTTGAAAGTCAAAGTGTAGTTCATGGAATCCTCCCATTCACGGCTCCAAAGTTTTTAATCTCTAAGTTCATTCCACATTTTCTCCATGGAACATGATATAGGTGTGGGCTCATGCTTCTGGCAAATGGGCCTTCTAAGAATCACATCTACTGAAAATATAGCATTGCCTGCCCTACTAGCCTGGCTCAGAGTTTGGGTCTAATCAGAACAAGGGAGGCCTTATCAGTCCTCTGGGGGCTGAATATAGTCAAGGCTCTCTCTAGTTTCATCGAGGACGACTGACACCCTATCTTACACACTTGCTTCTTAGTTATTGCAAAGCTTTTACATATTTAGGGAGCTTTTCCATCAAAATATTCTGGAATGGCTAGAGGCTCAGACATATTAATGATATCTGTACGCATGTGCTTTTTATCCAAGTTTACAGCTCCTGGTCACTGAGGGTAAACAGTGTTATCAGTGATTATTATGGATTTAGTCAAGTATATTTTATTCCTGTCATTTATGAGCACTTGTGTTGGCTGGTATTTACAACGTCGGGATTCTGTCACTTTGGCAACCTTCAGAGACAACATTTTTCCAGTGTTACAGTGACATTTCAAAAACTCAGTATTTACAAGCAAACGACACCCTCTGGCTCTGTGACAGTATGATTCAATGGTAGCTTAACAAAGGGACAATCGTCTAGAAATTTCCTCAGGATGTGTTTCCGGCTACTACTGCCTATTACTTCATGGACTAGGTGACCTTTTGCTCTTTGGAAGAAAGCGGGTACAAAGACATCAAAGGAAAACTTCCCTGTTACAGGGTAGGAATTTTACTTGTATTGTGTGGCTGTGTCTGAGCAAGGTCTGCTTGCTGTGTGATGACGACCAACCTCAACATCTCTGAGCAAGTTTTCCACTTGCTACAAAACGGCACTGGGTGCCAGATGATGTCTAGGTCCTTTCTGACTCTAACGTTCTATCTTTAAGGATTTCAGTGTTATAAATAAACGCTAAGTCCACTGTCATCATTCATTTTTTATGTCCTACAACAAGGTTACAAAATTAAAATCACAAGAAGGAAACAGGAAGAGGAAAAACATGATCTACTCAATGTATCCACTTCTTCCCAGTTCTCCCCATCCTCTGCCAAGATGTTACAGGGAGAGTGAAGGAGAATGAAACTTGGGGGAGGAGATGTGGCTGGTGTTGTACTTCTCCCCTGAGCTTCAGCACCAGAAATTTCCAGGAGGACCGTGGTCCTTTCCAACACAACCAGAGAGTAAAGGTACCACTGATGGACAATAGATAGCACGGGTGGTACGCACCATGCTATTGCAATTGGTATTTACTTACAGGAATCATTCAAAATACTCTTTTTGGGCTATGTAAAGACAATGTTCCTGATATACAGATTGCTAGGTTCTTCATATCCTCTTTAGAAATGCGCATTTTTTCTTATTGGCAGACAGAGGTTCCAGCCTGGTAACTAGGTAAGTGTCTCCATGAACGATCCCTAAGTTAATAATGAATAGGGAGCTAATAATGAATGAGAAGACTCTGTGGGCTATTTGCTATGACACAAACCTACACCAACTTTATCCAGGGATAAAGAGGTGACAGAAAATGGCAAATCTGAAACCAAAGGAGTCTGTTCCCCAGTCCCATCTCTGCCTTAAGAGTGAAAAAAAACTCTCTAAATCTCAGTTTCTTTATCAATAAAACTGAATTAAAAATAATTTCAGCCTCAGGGGTCATGGGCATGGTTAATTTAAGTCAAGAAATTTGCATGGAAGTATTTAAATATAGTAAGTTACACGCTCACATACAATTTGTTACTATTGCTAATTCATTCATTCATTCATCCATCCTGTGACTCTGGAACAAGCACTTTCTGAGTGCCCCTCTTAGACACTGCAGTAGAGATGACAAGCCTAGCCCTCGCTCCTAACCCTTGCCCCTCTCTGGCTGTAGACAGTGTGATGACTGAGGGAAGAGAAGAGGCTTCCTGAGCACAGAGGAGAGACAGCTCATTCTGCCCTGGTTATAACATCCAGGGTCCCTGAATCTGGAACAAAGCAGGAGAGTTAGCTGGTAGAACAGATGTAAGGCAAGGAGAAGGGGAGGCAGGGCAAACGTATTTCTGGTCCTTGTAAAGACAGAGAGAACCGTGAAAGAATTCTTGAGGGAACTGCAAACAGCTCAGCAGTGCTAGAACATGAGATGTGAATGGTGAGTACGAAGGCCGAGGCTGCAGGCAGAAACAGGGGCCAGGCTACCACCATGCTAAGCACAGGCCCCCAAAGCCAAGGAACAATGTTTTGTGGAGACTGTCACTCCAGCAGCAGTGGGCAGGAGGCATGTGAGGGAGAAGGTGGGTAGAGGATTCAGAGCAGCATGGGCAGCTGTGGTGGTCACTGGGGGTCTAGGGGACAGCAGCAGATGTACTGGTATCTTGCAAGCAGAACTGATGAGATCTGGAAACTGAGGACGTTTGGAGATGAGGGAGATCGAGCAGTCTCAGATGGTGGCTCAGAGTCAGTCACCACACCAAGGGACACAGATGGAAGAACTAATCCTGACAGATTGAAATCCAAGCAGTGGAATTCAAATTCAAAAGCACAATACCAAAGATGAATTATCTATTTTTCTGCACTCACAATTTGGTAGTTGACAAATTTTTACTCTGGCTGCTTGAAAAATAAATCCAAACACATATAAAAATACAAATTTGGAAAGTGATAAATACGTCCGGACGTGGTGGCTCACACCTATAATCCCAGCACTTCAGGAGGCCGAGGTGGGAGGATCACTGTGGCCAGGAGTTCAAGACCAGCCTGGGCAACATAGCAAGACCTTGTCTCTTAAAAAAAAAAAAAAGAAAAAAGAAATAAAAGAAAAGTCATAAATACTAAGGCCTCATGGTTACTATACTATTAGTTGAATCCATCTACCTAGAGAGCATGTCAGACTCTTCAGTGGGACACAGGGTGAGTTTCCTAATAAATATCTATTGAACACACAGAGTCAGAGTTTGGTAGAATGTGTTACTGTTGAATGTTCTAAATGGTCTGATTGCTGGTTAAGGCTCTACAGAGCTGATTTAGGATAACTGCATTTTATTTCTAGAGCTATATGTGTAACTATCTAGAGCAAAGAAAATTATTTGCACCAACTGGCTAAGGAAGATATATTAGATGGAATTCCATAGGAGCCTCTGATCTTGGCATCTATGAGCTTCTGAAAGGTACATTATAAAATTTTAGAGACCAGTACAATTATCTAAATCATAATGAGATAAAAACCTGCTTCATAATGAAATATGGATGGAGACAGTCTGGAGTCCAAAAACTGATAGGGTGTGTGTATTACCTGCAAAAGGAAATTGAGGACAAGTTCTCTCGAAATAAATCAAAGAATACTCCCTCCTCCTATACAAAAAACTCCAAACTTAAATGTTCTTTCCAGTGACAAATAGCACCCAGGACTTGCACCCTCAGAAAAGACTCAAGCAAGTCTTACGTGGTCACTAGTTGGGAGTAGTATTCTCGGGAAGAAGTTCATGTTAGTGCCTTCTCTTTGGCTGAGACAGTTACACGGCAGAGATGCAGCAAGACTCCTTGAGGGACAATGTCATAGCAGTAGCAGCTGTTGACATTCTTCTTTGCCACATGTCATTGTCCATACAAATCTTTTACCACCACTGATGTTGTGTTGTACCAGTCACTCTACACATGACAGTTCTGAGTTGCTGAGCTCAGCGTGACAAACAGACTTCACCGTTCAAATGTAACAGACAATATGTATTTCCACAGGAGTGAACCACATCCCAGGGAACGAAGTTCAGCTGATGGGACTTCAAAGCAGTGGCAGGGCCCAAGTTAAGGTGTATTCCCCAACTTTCATGAGTTTTCATCAAAAAGTTTGTTTACAATTCATAATATATATTTTTTAAATTTTCAATATTTTTCTACATGACAAAGCTGAAACCCTTCTAAGACTTTAAATTCTGATTCCCTTAGGGTTTGATGTTTTAGTTGTAAGCGACAACCCTCTTTAGGACTCAGTCCTCCATTCCATGGAACCTGGCATCTCTGTGAACCAGGAGTGGGGCACAAAATACCCTGGGAGAACACAGAGTGAGCAGAGTCTCCTGGGCCCAGGTATGCCGAAGTGGAACGAAACGACCACTCGCTGACTTTAATCAACATTCCTATCAAAAAAAGAACATTCTGCCAGGCGCAGCGGCTCACGCCTGTAATCCCAGCACTATGGGAGGCCAAGGCGGGTGGATCACTTGAGGTCAGGAGTTCAAGATCAGCCTGGCCAACATGGTGAAACATGGTGAAACACCATCTCTACAAAAATACAAAAAACATTAGCCAGGTCTGGTGGTGCATGCCTGTAATCCCAGCTACTCGGGAGGCTGAAATAGGAGCATCACTAGAACCCAGGAGGCAGAGGTTGCAGTGAGCAGAGATCGTGCCACTGCACTTCAGCCTGGGTGACAGAGTGAAGAAGAAGATGAAGTCTCGTTCTGTCACCCAGGCTGCAGTGCAGTGGCGTGATCTGGGCTCACTGCAACCTCCACCTCCCGATTCAAGCAATTCTTGTGCCTCAGGCTCCTAAGTAGCTGGGATTACGGGCACGCACCACCACACCTAGCTAACTTTTCGTATTTTTAGTAGAGACAGGGTTTCACCATGTTGGTCAGGCTGGTCTCGAACTCCTGACCTCAAGTGATCCACCTGCCTCGGCCTCCCAAAGTGCTGGGAATACAGGCGTGAGTCATCGTGCCCGGCCCAAAAAAGGAAATTCTTTATTTAAACATGTAACTATTTTCTATCCTGACTGGTTGTCAATACTGCTACTACAAGCCAGGCATGGTGGTGCGTACCTACACTCCCAGCTACTCAAGAGGGCTGAGGTGGGAGGACTGATTCAGCCCAGGAGTTTGAGCCCCACCTGGACAACACTGAGAGACCCAATCCCCAACAACACCACAAAAAAAAAAAAAAAAAAAGAATATCACTGCTTGATTTTCTACCTTCTCTATAGCAGTCATCACCTCATATTTATCTGTGACTTGATCCTATGAAATCATCTACTTTCTGATTTTCAACGGAGAATCTTTTCTCTGACTCTATGTTCACTTTGGCAACAGCATTCACCTGTAACCACTCCCTCGGTCCAGTAATACACAGTTCATTTCAATAGCACAAAAGGTTGTTTTGTTTTGTTTTTTCACTAAGAAACTATGGATAAGGAACCTGCTTATTGTCTTATAACAATGTGTGTGTATTTCATATATACAGACATATGTAATTCAGACATATACTGATATATATGATATATACATATATGTTTCCCATATAGTGGGCAACTTGTCTTTTTGGATTTTTTCTCTGAAAATATAAAACAAATGTAAAAAAAAAATTCTTCTTCGTTAAATCACTATATATTGGCATGATTAGCTCACATGAAGACCTATACAGATACCTTACATAACTTAAAATAAGTTTATGCTCACATTTTTATATCGCTAAATATTTTACTCTTATTCCTTCTTTGGATAAAAAACTATTTTGCAGACATCTATTACTGATCCAATCTTCAACAAGTATTAAGAATGTTGGCTGGGTGCAGTGACTCATGCCTATAATCACAGCATTTTGGAAAGTCTAGGTAGAAGGACGGCTTGAAGTCAGGAATTTGAGACAGCCTGGACAACAACATGAGACCCTGTCTCTACAAAACAATTAAAAAGTTAGCCAGGCATGGTGGTATATGCCTGCAGTCCTAACTATGCTGAGGAGGGAGGATCGCTTGAGCCCAGGAGTTCAAGGTTGCAGTGAGCTATGACTGCACCACGCACTCCAGCCTGGATGATAGAGTGAGATCTCATATCTATCTTTTTTTAAGAATAAGTGTTAAGGTATTTAATCCAATAGGAATCCATCTGCATATGCTTTGTATGGCCTAACTCATTTCCTCTTCATATTACTTCCTATTCTGCCATTATGATGATCAAATGGATCTCAAAGAAGCTTGTAAAAATCACAAGCCACAACATGAGTTATAAATTTGACCCCAATTTTGTAACCTTTGCATGTATTTATTTAATAATCACTTCAAAGTTAAAGCTCCATGTTAGGGTCCTTTCCCTTTGATTTTATTCTGGTCAGATTCTCAAAATGTTTGCTTCATGCAATTTGCAGAATTTTTTTAACATGTAAAGATGAAGGGAGAAGGAAAACAAAAGTGAGAATGGATGAAAATAACTTACCATCAAAGTATGAGGAAAGTTAGCTACTCAGCTAAATAAAAATAACATATTTAGTGATTTGTAATATAAGAATAAAATGAACTCACTTAAGTCTCAAGAGGTCTGCAACATGATCTTTGCAAAAGGTAGCTTGCCAATTTAATTGAGGCAGGAGTTATTTAATTTTTTTACAGGTATAGTTTTCAATAAAACTACATATGCCTATAATACCGCAATGGCAGATGTGTCTCGATTATTAGAGGTGGGCTCGAGGGAATATATACAATGGATCTTGAAATCTGTAAGCAGCTGTTTGCAGGGGTCTGAAATGATGGGGAGGGCATTGTACCACACACACATGTTCTTTAAGTGCACCAATGTTTTGTTATTTTACTGCAGGTGTATTACAGAGATGAAATTTAATAACTACTGTATACAATGCCAATAAAACTGAAAAGATTCAGTGCCCTGCTGTTCATTATCACGGTACAAATGAGCTCAGAACATTCTGTGTGCTTGCACAGTAAAACCCCAACACACAGAAACCCCCACGTATAGAACTCTAGAGGGTGGGTACTGCCTAAAAACCTCAATGATACTCCTACGTAATTATTCCGAAGCATGGAATTGTTATTGTCGCAAATGCACAAAAATATGGCTTTGAGGTAGCTTGAAAATAACATATATCTGCTATTTAAGTCATAGAAATTGTTCATTGGAAGATGTCTTCTGAAAGGAGAGGAAAATGGAAATAAAAGATATGTAGGTTTCATTAAGAAACCTAAGAATGTTAACAGTGATAATATATTCTATTCAACGAGATCTGGTGAAGTGCCGGGCGAAAGTCGCTCTCCCGCCAAAATGTGACTTTGCCCTTTGTTAAGTACAAGAAATGTCTAATGGAAGTAAGTGCCATACTATGAAAAAAGCAACATTTGCGTATTGGAAGTGCTAAGGCAAATGCAAAGAAGTATTCTTGCTGGTTTCGGTTTTCTCCTCCCCATGAAACTACTTCTATGAGATTAAAAAACAACACACTGAACACGAAAGGTCCATGCTTTAGGAAGTTCAGGTGATCTGTTAGTGAAAGCACATGTAAACAAACCCACGTCAATATCCAAAGTGCGCAAACAATTTTTCAAAGAATGGGGTGCTTCAATTCAAAGCAGGTTATCACTATCAGGCGCGGCAGCAGACTCAACAATATATGCTTCTTTTCTAAAGTCTTTTTTTCTGAAGTCCTTAATAAGTCCGTCAATTCAGATTACAGGCTTCTGTTGCTATCTTTCAGTGTTGCCAATATTTTAATTTGAGGGTTCAGTTTTAAAGAGTTTCAGTAAAAAGCTCCCAACAATAAAATAATATCAAGCATGACCTTCAATAAGGAAATATTTCTGTTATTTCACATTGAAACACTGTCCTGATGTTGAATTTTGAGTATACTGCCTTTCTTACAGAAGGATACTACAGAGTGACACTGATATCTACATGATATGTAGATACGTTTCAACATTAAATTATATCAGATACACCTCAGCATTAAATCAATTATTTCTTCAGTCATTAACTGACTTTCCCCTTTGTCTTTACACCTATCAGAAATATAAAGATGAAGAACTGTAGTCCTAATTGTTAGAAGCTATTTAAAAAACCCTTAATGGTGAAAGGGGAAGTTAATCCCACGATCCTGGTGAAATTTCAATTTGGATACTAGGAGTCCATTTCTTTGGTGTCTCATAAATCATCTCAAAGCAATTTCAATGGCTTTTTATGCACTAACTGCCTGAACTGTTGTATAAAACTTGCCTATGCTCCTAGCACATATTCTGTTGTTTCATATATTTTACTTGAGGGCTAAATGCCATAATCAAAAAATTATTGGGTCATCTTTAAGAACCTGCTAAAGGTATTGTTTCAGAATCTCGTTGTATGTAGCTCTTGTGTTTTGGAACAATAATGTGATCTATAATGAATCCAAATTTATATAATAGCAAACCGTACTCTGCCTACATTGCACAAAAAGCAAAGCCAAAACATAATCTATACATTTTTAAGAAAGTGTTCATGCTGTTGCTAAAATGTGAATTGGCATATTCCACCCCAGCCTTTTCACAGGAAATCCTCATTGGTTTTAAGGAAATTGCACATGCTAATTCTGAGGATGTTACTGAATAGATTATTCATATAATCTTTTTTTCCACCCCTTAAGGCTGGGCAGTCAGGAACGATGCAATCTGCCCTCCGCTATGCCTTTCCCTACCGACTGTTCAGAGTTCTAGCTAACCCTGAACACAGCTTAGTGCAGCTACTCTGTTGTAGGCACTGTGTCCAGGCCCAGATCCTCCAGTGGGCCTGGAATTGACCAGACAGGGTTTTCTAGATGAGAACTAATATGGACTTCTGAGCCCAAAAACTCCATCATGGGCTTAAGCAGCAGGGAACCCAAGTTGGAAAGCACTGGTTTTAAAACAAAACATCTTAGAGTTCAGAGTCTGGCTCTGAAACTTACTTGAACAAATGATTTGAGGTCTACTTGCTTTACTTCTCTGAGCACCCCTTTCTTAATTATTAAGGGACGATAATAATAACCAACTCAGAGATTTATATCGGCACCTAATACTAGTTAGATTAAGCCCAAACTATCTTTTAGAAATTCACTCATTTTGACATTCACTATCAACCATGTCTGGATTGTGAAAGGACTGAGGCAGGGATTATTAGCTGATCCCTGATAGCGCAGCTTCACAGAGCATCACAGGAACCCCCTCGAGTCGGCCAGTCAGCTACTGATGATCAACCTTGTGAGATGTTTACGAGCAATTACGGAGTGGCAATATGAGAATCGGAGAAACACAGCTAGGGGCACAGAGGTTGTTGCAAGGTTCCAAATTTCACCAAATACTGAACTTTAGTTTACAAGGAAACGTGCCTGTAATTACCTCCCTCCTCTTACAATTAAAGCCTCTCTGACCACCAGCCTGAGCCATAACTACTCTTCTTCTCAATATATCTTAAGAGATTTCAAGAATACTTTAATGATTCCAACATCCTCCAGGTAAGGAAACATATTAAAAACAATAATTGTTATGACACTTATATAAAATATGAAACATGAAACTGACAGTGTTAAAATGAATGATGAAAGAAACTGCCTCTTTATAGAAGAACACTAGCTATAAATGTGGAAGGAATGACGGAATTTTAAAAGAATCACCAGTTTGAAGTCCTCAGTTGAAATAAATGATTCAGGCAAGGGTCATCAAGGTGTGCTAAAACCATTAGGTCAAAAGTTGTTGAGAAAAGGGGGTATCTGTCCATTTCTAAAGTATCAATACAAAGATTATTTGTTAATTGCAGACAGGGAAAGGTTCCTTTACAATGGAACAATCCAGTGGTCACCACTTTTGCCAAGTGATTCAAGTTAGCATTACCAACAGCGGCATAGCTCAACATTCTGTTGGAACGTAATTTGACGCACACAGCACCCTCAATGAAGTATTCCAGCCAAAAATGTTTAACCTGAACCTGCATAAACCTTCAGACCTAATTTTAAATTTGTAGGCAAAACAAGTGACGAACAAAATTAAACAGCACCACAAGGAAAGGAAATCTATTAATTCTAGAAAGGGGAATGTTTTATAGGACGGTCGGCCTGGTCTCTTTAAAGTCACTACCATTCAAACAAACCAACAAAAAAATTACTTAGGAAAATCCCTTAAGCCCAGAAGTTTGAGTTCAGCCTTGGCAATATAGCAATACCCCATCTCTAAAAAATAAATTATACAATTTAAAAAAGAATAAAAATAGAGGAACAGCTCTAGTTTACAAGAAATTATAAAGAGACATAGAAACCAAACGCTATGCGTAAATGGCATTTTCGTAGCCTTTTTTTAAAAAGCTACTGAAGACATTTGCATGAAGACAACTGAAGAAACCTGAATATGGATTGAGATTAAGAAACTATTGTTAATTTCTTTAGGGATAATAACAGTATGTTAGGCAAATGTCTGATTTTTAAGAGATACGTACTAAAAAATCTACGGGTGCATTCTTATTAAATATGCAACTTAAAAAGGTTGGTTCACTGAAAAATATGTATTCTTATACATATTATACATACACACACACAAATACTGTATAACAAATACAAACAACTGTTTAACCTAAATAGGTATGCAGCATTCATTTTATTATTTTTTCAACTGTTCTGGATGCTCAAAAATTTATGCTATATAAGGTCAAAAATAAAAATAAATAAATAGAGCTCGATTTTTCCTGTTAATAACCAGGAAGCTGCTGGTGGGGATAGAAGGGAAGATATACAAGATCCCTTTGTTTTACTTCTGAGTATCTAACACATCACTACAGGGTCAATGAGTATTTCTTAACCAATGCAATGAAAGAATGGACCCATTCTCCCCTTTGATAAGTACTGGCTGACTTTTGAAAGAAGGGTATACCCATAGCAATCCCCCAAAATGAATGAGCTGCTGCCCGAAAAATACCGCTCGGGGACACAGCTGCGATGACATATAGACTGCAAACTCAGGCCCTGTGATGTCTGAAACAGTCACAGTTTAAAATACACTGTCCTACTGTTCACACTGCTACATTTCAATGTTCGGACCAGGATGCTGACCTTTGGTTCCAACAACACCTCTGCCAGAACCACAGACCATCTCTAATTCCCTCATTCAGGCCTTTCCAGATATACAGGCCTAGAATGGTAAAGTCACCAGGTGAGTGAGACGACTCAACTCCCCAAAAGTCAGAGTGGGTATCTCTCCACGATATGACTTTGGTGTCCTTCCAGAGCCTGCACAGCATGTTAGAAGGAAGAGCTTCCAAAGGACTTTTTTTTGGGAGAGGGCAGTTTTCTGGTTTTCGTAGACATGAAAAAGATGCTCACAATATGGTTCGTGTACATTGCTATTCAGACTTTACTCCCTCAAAATGGCTTCCAAAAGTGATGCTGAGGAAAGAAACACTAGGTCATTGCAATTTTTGCCCTGCTAGGCACATGGTATACATGCAAGATAAAGCAGACATGGTCCCTGCCCTCCAGGAGTTTACAGAATCCTGTGGAAATCAGCATGCAACAAACACATAAAAATGATGGCAAATTTAAAAGGTGCTAAAGCTCTGCAAAGGAGAGTTTCCCAGGAAGGATGCATAAGACCTCGAGGGATGTGCTGAACACTCAGAATAAACACTTAGGCATCGTAGCAAATTAAAAAGTGATGTGTATTTCTGCTTGCATAAGGCCTAAATTGCCAATTTCGTAATAAACAAAATAATTTTGTGCCGTTTTCGCTTACATCCTATTTTGACTTTAGATAAGAAAAACTAAAAGAGGGCAAAAGTTTTAGAATTAAGTTGTTTGTAATACCTATTGAATAAAAAGTAAAATAATAAGACAAAGAAATCAATGCTAAAATGTGAAATTCATTTTGGAATCAACTACATGCTTAATTTCGATGAACCAAAAATGAGCAACCTATGGGCAAACTAAGTCACATATAAAGAAAATCCGTTTCCTCCCTGGTCTCCAAGTTTATGGAAATTAACAACAATCTCCTAGATCAGGTCTAATTCCTATATTCCATTAGTCATTTTAAGATCTAAACATCAAATAACTGTAACAGCAAAGTCCTATTTGATTACTTGCTGAGGAAGAAAAAGAATTTGGATGAGGCTAAAGGCTTGGACTTCACTAGAGAAAACAAGATATGGGCTGGGACACTCAGTTGTGGAATTCTACATAAAGATTTCAAGATTTTCACTATATCACTAACTTTCACCACCTTTTAAATGAAGTTCATATGTAATGTATTTCCATGCCTTGGATAATCAAATTAATGCAAAGAGCCTAAAAGCATTTTCAAGGTCAGTAGTAATGCCATATGTTGAACACAAGTCATTAATCAGAGTATATTTCTATAGAACATTCTAGGAAATGACAAAACCTAGCTGCACATTAGAATAACCTGGGGAGTTGTCAGAAAAGCACAGGCCCAGCTCACAAGATTCTAATTTGATTGGTCTCAGATAGGCAGCTTTCTCTCTCTCTCTCTCTCTCTCTCTCTCTCTCTCACGCACACACACACACACACAAATACTAATAATGAAACCATGGCTTTAGACATGGGCTATACCCCAGAAAGAAAATACAAACAATTCCTGATAATAAACACTAAACTTCCATTTGAGGGGAGAACTAATAACAATTACTTGTTTTGATGTCATCATCTGGTTAAAAAAAAATAGATTTCAGCAAAATTTAAAAGTTTGCAAGTCGCCATTCTATTCAAAGCAGCAAAAGAAGCCAAAGAAGCCAAAAACAAATGACATTTTTTCCCTTCTGGCATTTGCAATGATGCCCATTAGGTATTAGTTATTGTCTATTATAGTATTAAGGTTGGACTATCTTGCAAAAAACTTTATTCCCACTCATTTTCATTTCTGTCAGATTTTCCATTATAAATTTTATTTTCTCTGCCAGTTAAAAGGAATATGAGGTTACAATTTGGCAAGAACATGTTAAGCTGGGTGTGATTTCTGCACCCCAATTTGATGTAAATTAGCTTTGTCATATTTAGTAAGAACTCAAAAAAGTTCATTTGGTTACTTTTGCTTATCTATTGGTTCATTTTCTACACAATTTTAAAAGTCTCAAAAAGTCACCATGTTTATTTCTGATAATTTCACGTGGAAATGCATTAATGAAATAATATTATCCCATTACTATTTCTAATGAAAACAACTTAATTACTAGTAAAGAACCTGCCGGCTTTTGTTCTTCTGCTAAAATATATCCATTTTAAAAAGTGCCATATGTCCATTAGTATTAATGTTAAATCCTTAAGATAAATCTAAAATATGTATCTATTTTTTAACTTGATATATTTCTGAAACAATACACATCTCGCAATAATAATATATTCCTCCAGGACAGCCCTTTACTACCTGTTGCTTACCACCACTCTGTCCCTACACCAAACAAAAGGCTATTGGGACTGGAAGAAGCGTGTTTCCATATAGCACTGCTCACCCCTTTAAGTCCATAGGATACATTGTTATAATATGATAAAGCAGCTTTTGGAGCTCCTTAGGGCACACCATCTAAAGGTTTTCTATTCCGTATCTCAATCATGTAGTAAACAGAAGAAAACAAAAGCCTCCCCTCCACGAGTCACTCACCTTGTCACACAGTGGGGAATCATTTCAGCTGTGATCTGCTATTTAGACTTGAAGCCCAAGATACTGAGGTTTTGCCTTTCTCTTTGGTTTGCATAGCTGGTGTTGTAGACAGGGATTCAAACAACAATACAGCGCAAGAGAAACTAATTCACTGGAAGACACACTATGGTCTGTTCTATCCTCAAATTTCACAGAAAGCAGAAATTCATACTCTGTACATTTTTCATCTTCAGTCCCTATTTCCCTCTGTCAGCAAATTTCCAAAATTTCACTTTTATTTATCTCTAAGTAATCACACTGTTTATGGAGATTGCTGCGACCATGCTAAGCACAGAGATAGTAGACTCTTGCAAGACTCACAACCACGAAGCACAAATTAAGAATGAAGGAATCTCCACACTCCACGGCTACATTATGAAGGCTTTTAAGAAAAGCATATGCAGTCATAGTGCTATATACAAAAGAATTTTCCTGGACATTAATGCCTCAAAACGAACCTCCCAAGGCCCAAAAATTCAGCCATCACATGCCAATCCATCCACCTCTCTTCCACCCTCTGCCCCTTTCCACTTCTCACCTTGTTTGAAAAAAAAAAAAAAAAAATTAACTTCAGTTTCACCCGAGGGAAGTATTCCCCACAAATGGAGAAAGGAGGGTCTGTGTTCTGCACATACACAGACAGACTCACACGGTCTGGATGATGCTTTCACAAGTTAAGGGGCCTCACGCTTACTCAGCAGAGGAAATCTTTGTGTCTGTGAGGAATCACGCCAATTCCTATTAGTAAGAAAGGATACAGGGGCGAGGAAGCCTATTCTCTCAATGACCAGAAAAAGGGGCCCAGCGAAAACAGAGACCTCTGCCATGACCATCTGCAGAAAGGAAGGATGTTGTCAACTTTCTTCTCCCCAAAACTCTAATGACCTCCGCCTTGACCCTCAGAAACCAGACCCACAGGAACACGCTCTTCTGCAGGAACTGAGAGCTTTACACCAGAGACACAGCACTCAGAGGCTTGTCGCCCAGGCTATCTAGCCCGAACATTTGCACTCACATTCCAAAGATGTTTCCGTTGCGCTGGAATGGCTGTAAATTTCTTTCCTGCAGAATTCTTTCCAAACAAACTGCCATGAACTGCACTCCGGCAGGAGCTCTTAACCAAGCACTATTCACCTCAATGCAACAAATCTTTCAGATGCTGAATATGACTGAATTGGTGGCTGGGCCAAGGGAGTAAACTTTAAAAATGCAAATATATACAGGGAAAAAACAAACACACCAACCCACCAGAAGTCGTACCTTCCTATGTCTGATATGTAAAGGAAACTTTCCTCATAGGCTCGATTTAATTACGAAAACAAAACTTTGCTTACATTTTTCAGGGGTATATTAAATGGGTTGTTTAAAAAAAATATCAAAATAGATTCTTCCCCCATCAAGAACATGAGAGGGTGAGAGAGTTCAAGAGAGTAAGCATCCCCTTTCCAGCATAAAAAAAAAAAAAAGTACATTTTGTTTGGGTAAATAATAAAAACAGTAGAGCGCTCTGAATATTGAAGAGAATTATTAAATTCCATCAAGAGTTTTCCAAAGAAACTAATACACTAATAAAAAAGAAGCATAAATTTTTTAAAAAGATTTTAAATACATGATTAATACTGATATTGAACTGAAAAAGAAAGCATCTATAAAAACTCAATTGTCTTGAAACAAAGCTTACACTTTTAGCCAGATAGTATTTTTAGAAATAGCCTCTCTCTGGAGAGTTTAAAGTATACAAATGCAGAGTGCCCACAGACACAAACACACACATGCTATACCTTTGTATTACACTGGCATTTTATTATTTAATTAAAGTACTCTTATTTTTCTAGCTCACGCATGCTTCCCTTGAGACGGCTTTGCTGTTAGCCTGCTGGCCTTGACTTCCAGCCAAAAACAATTCAGAAACAAAAAGGGACAACAAATCATATTTTCACAGACATTTTTATCCCTCAATACAACCCTGTTTTCACACAACATCATACAGCCCCTATGAAAACTATAATTTAGGGCAATAGCCACCCGAAACCCAGGGTCTGACACATGACTCCGTGAAGCATTTCCTGCGTAAGAAATTCTTAAGTTCTTAATTGCAAACAAACTCTTTTGATAGAACCACTTTCACCGACATTGCTGGTTTGCAAACAGTGCCACTGGTACCGGCTGATGGATTAAAAAATAAAAACAAGCCCATGAACGTAATTCTGATACAGCAGCGATCTAAAGATGAGGTGTTTATTAGTTCTAAGCTCTGTGTTATTTCATTACTTAAAGAGAGAGCCATCATCTGACCTGCCAGTGCATCTTTGGTGTCACAGTTTAAAATGCATCATCTAATTTAGCAAACAAACTGATTTACCAGGTTAATCCTCTCAACCCTTCCGCAACGGAGATTCTCACTTACCTGGTGGCAACCCTGTAAGTTTGATTCTCTCCCATAAGATGAGTATGAGCCCCTTTCTGTTTTACCTGCCAAGAGAAACGACAAAAAAGTGTAAATTGTGTTTTTCCTTAAAAAAAAAATCTCCTCCAGGTAACAGACATCTACTGCTCTTCCCCGATGTTTACATACGTAAAGTAGGCACTACTGGCAATGTATGCAAGCAAGAGAGGGAATAACACTTCCTCACTCTGGCTATGATAAACTGGAAAAAAATATCCTTCATTCCTATTCTTAGCCAAACTGCTCCACACTTCCAAAAACTGTCATTCCAATGGCCTCCACTTTCTCTAACAAACAAATCGTAACTCCTTATTTTCACTTTCTCTTGCACAAAATTTAAACAATTTCATTTTTATTTACACAGCAGGCAAATTATCTATGTAATGACCCTAGCCTAGTAATTCCCATTGATTATATTGACACTTAATGGTGAGGCCAAAACTAATCAATCAAAGGCTCTCCAGATGGTGAATTTAGCAAAGAAACTATTCAAAATTCTGAGTCTCTCTCTCGTTTTCAAAAACTCCCTTTCCCAGGAGTGAGTCCCATCATGATCAAGATGATGATGGAATTTACATTTGGGAAACAGGGCTTCTGAAAAATTGCCTACTCTGAACCCAAGTTCAGATTCCACCAATAGACCCAGCAGCACAAGGGATCGTGGAATGTGAATGTCTGGTTCCAATTCTAACAGCCCGATTTTTATCTGTAGACTACTCTACAGAGATCTATGGACCCTTCGATGCCATTTGGCCACATCTAAGAATAAAATCAAGGGTGTTCATTTGTTTCTTTTTAAAGTTTAACCCCAATAATCATTAGGGAAGATAATGAAATCACATTACAAGAGATCTAAGCAGCAGAGTCCAGACAGCGACATGTGGAGAAAAATTGTAGAAATCTGTCCATACCAGAACATTAAAAGGAGCTAAAAGAGGCAGATAGGTGCAGGTGCCTAAGACCCCACCCCATTCAAGTTTAACGGATACTTCTTTCATCAAGACTGGAGCTTTACAGTAACCGTATGTGATACATAGGACTACACTATTCTTTTATCCAATGGGAAAACTCTAAACTTGTTTTTTGAGAGGCTGAATAGATTTCCTTCTGAAGTTTACAATCCCCAAGTTTTCCCCTCTCACCTCAACAGGAATGCTAAAAGTAACAGTAGCCTTTTTATCTTTTAGGTCAATGGCAATAGCAATGTTATTAGAGTATGCCTTCCTGACACCACACAAAGAATGTATCTTTGATACATTTATATCCATAAATTTTCTATCTGGTCAAAAGGGTACCCTGTATCCAAGTCATTATATATATAGAAAATGGATAGCAGTTTTCAAAGAAAGCCAAACCTAAGTCTTAAAATTAACCCCCTGTTTCCCAGTATTAACTTTTCTACTGATTTTAATGAATCTTAAAGTTGGGAAAACACCTCCGCCCCATCTCTGGTCTAGCGTTCAGCGCAAAGTATAAAATCAATGCCCATATCAGTTTCAATTTCAGTGAAACAAGACACCATCGCACAGATTGTCAGTCGTAGAAGATGAAACAGAATAACTTCCATTGTATGAGGATTTTACATTGAAGAAAAGATGCATTTATACTTGTATCAGCAGTGGGAATGGTCACAAAGACATATTTACTCATCTGTGTACGTCAAATTTAAGCTACTTACACCCTTTAACTTCTCTCTCTAAATGTTACTAACAGAGAAGGCTCGACCTTCATGAGCTATCAAAGGACGTGTGTCCTTCCTTAAGCTTTTGCATCTAAGAATGCTTCAATACCACCATTACATCACTTACTTTGACGTAATATTCGCTTGTTTAACAGGTAGATACGCAGGCAGGAAGCTGGGCAGGTAAGAAGGCAGGCAGAAAGGAAGATAGATAAAGTAGATTCTGCTCTGACTTCCTAAGAAACTGAACATCTAGTGTCCTGTTTTGGTCATTTCTAAAAATCTAAATTGTAAAATACAGTTTAAGGAAGAAAAAAAATCTATTTTTTTTTTT
>NW_012100765.1:4642523-4645465 GCF_000951045.1 Mandrillus leucophaeus | reverse complement strand
TTTTTTTTTAAGATAAAAAGCAGCCATTTTAAAAGGGCACCTCGGTTTCTAGAAAAGAAACTATCTTTTGTGTAAATTATCCATTAAAAATTAGCTGTGGTCTTGATGTTGATTTTCTGCTTAAAATTCACTTGGAACATTTGTTTCAGATAACAAAATTTTCAAGAGCGCTGATAACACGTTTGAGTAGGATCCTTAAGTAACTATCTGTGCTCATGAACACAAAAGCTCCTAAATATCTGTGTTTACTCTATGTCAGGCATGGATTTTTGTCACTTATACCAACTGGCTGGCGCGGACAGCCTCTTTCCTCCTTTCTCCATTCTTCACCACCCGCCTCCCCCCATCCCCACAACCACAACGGGGCTTTGAAAGAGCTGAAGATTCTGTTTTTCCAATATTTAAAAGAGATAGCAGTGATGAACAAACCCGGCGCGTTCACTGCGGAATTTTCGAGACAACCCTCCGGTACTAGAATGCGACAGCCGCTGCGGATATTTTTTGGCACAAAGACAATGGTGGCAGTGCCAAGCCCCATGGCTAAAACTACTCAAAAGAGGCATAAGGGTAGCATTAATCGCTCAAGTCTTTTACTGCGTGGAGTACTGTTATCCATATTTTTAAAACTAAAAGTACCCGTTAGTAACATTTGTTGTATGCCCATAAAGATGGGGTTGGCGGGGGTGGGAGGGGGGAGGGGGAAGATTCTGAAATATATACCAGAAACAAATCTTGTCAGGCATTTGATTCATTTTTATACCTAAAAGGACCAAATGTTAAATTTTGCTGCTGGTGACGATTTGCCGTGCATGAAATGAATATGACCTAATGGAGTACACGAAGGGCTGAATGAAAGCTATAGAGAGGATTTCATAAACTAAGTCGACATATTGGCTAAACAACTTTCTTCTGTAAAAATGATGTATACAAGGGAACATGTAATACTATGTCACAATTTTTAAAATTAAACAAGGAAAACGCTGTAAATGAGCAGACACAACATCCGTCAATCAATCCTTCTGGAGACAAAGGAGATCAACATGCAGCCCCGTCTACAGAACAAGTCGGCTTCTCCACTGAGCAAACAGTTCAGGAAGTCAACATGTGTTCTGTCCAAATCGAACCGGTCGGCTGCTAAAGCCTATATTTAAATTTGATTATTAAAAATGGCACCAAATGACAATCAATAAAGGATTCACTTGCTTCCCCTGCCCGGGAAAAACTAATATGAGCAGGAAAGGCAAGCAACTTCCAATCTTTTTTTTTTTTTTTAAAGTCAGTGTTTTGCTGATCTATTCAACAATCTTTTTATCTTGCTGTCCCAGGAAGGAGCAGGAAAATTTGCTTTTTATTTGAGGGTGATATGGTTAACAAATGTCTACAGATTTTCAAATTGAATATTTTTATATTCTTGTGTTATCAGCCATTTGACTTCCAATTTTTTTTCCAATATATCCATGGTATCCTATTGCAAGGGGATGGGGTGACAATGAAAATATTACATGAAGGGAAAAAAATGATCTCATAAATCCATTCCACTCATAGGGATACTTCTAAGAAGGATCACCTTTGGTAGATTACTGCCCCTGGATACACATGACACTTCCTAAGCCACCTAGAAAGAGCTAGAGACAGACTAGCAACTTATCAATACAATGATTTCTAGAGATAAGCTCTAACAGAGACGATCCCTCTTGTGGTTGACCAGTAGGAGAATAACAGGGTCATGTTTGGTTGTGTATCCTTTCATTTGTAAAATGCCACTTTTAAAATTATACATAAATGACAGGTGTTTCACCCACTACTGAAATAGATGCATCTATATGGGAGAATGTATCATCCCATGAAAAGCCTTGATGAAAAATTATCTGATGCTGCACAATCCCAGGCAAGGCTGTTTCACTGTTAATCCTCATTCTGGGAACTGAAGAATGAGCCTTTTGTTCCCTGGCATCGGACTAGGGAACTCATCATAAACATGTTTGACTCAGAATAAATTTTTGTCCCCATCCTCAGACTCTCCCATCTCTGATTACCCTATGAGTTTCTTTATATATATGTAGAAAGGACTAGTTCATTAAACAATGACTGAAATTTTTAGTAGTTCTGAACATACACATGAGGTTATTATTCACAGTCCTTCATCATTTCCACGCCTGCCTTTTCCTTCCCTATCCAAATAAGAATAGCTGTGTCCTTACCATGTATTAACCACTGCTCAAAGCTCTACATAAAATGATTCATTCAATCTGCACAACAACCCCATAAGGCAGGTAATACAAACACCATTTTGCAGATGAGGAAACTGAGATCTAGAAAATCGCCCACAGCCACACAGGTACAAGTGACAGAGCGAGGATTCAAACCCTGGCAGTTTGTTTGCCCAGACTGTGCTCTTAGCATTATGCTATGCTGCTGGTGTTTAAACTCTGAGGGGAAAAAAAAAAAAAAAAAGTATAAATAAACTAGAGGCCCGACACTGAAGACTCTCAAATCCCACAGCTCAAAACACTCATGAATTTGATATGAAATTAATGAAAGTGTCTTATAGGCGATGATAATTTACATTTACATGGTGTTTTATTCCTAAAAGGTCTCTAGGTACTTTATAGCTGCACAAATGATACACATGGATTCTGTGACGTCTTACAATAAACTGCCACCATCTCCACACATTAACGCAAAGCAACTAATTAACAAAAGTATGGCAGAAAACTGCATTTCTACACCTTCTCTATGTGAAGACTATGTCTTTGTATTAAGATGTACAGAAGAGTAAAAGTAAAAATATAATTATAATACAGGACAACCCAGCATCACTCAGCATCATCTACAGAATAGTGGTCCCACAATAGGCTCCAAAAACCAAAAGGGAGACTAATTAAAAGAATCTACGAACTGTTACAAGCTATTCCCCACCCCCCAACAGATTTACATTGTAT
>NW_012100765.1:4637850-4638933 GCF_000951045.1 Mandrillus leucophaeus | reverse complement strand
AGAAACTGAACATCTAGTGTCCTGTTTTGGTCATTTCTAAAAATCTAAATTGTAAAATACAGTTTAAGGAAGAAAAAAAATCTATTTTTTTTTTTTCTCTAGAAGGAATTCCTGAAGCTATCCCCTGTAGAATTTCACTACTCAGCATTATTTCCCAACTCGACTCCAACACACAGAACTGGAAGAATTTTTCTGCCAGGATTTGCCTCACTTATAGATATAAGTTGGGCTACTCCTTCCATTATTTTAAAGATAAAAGGGCAGGATTTTAAAAGGAGAGAGAGAATAAGTAGGAGTAAAAGAGAGGAAGAGTGGAATGCAAAGAGCAAGGGGTAGGAAAAGAAAGAGGGAGGAGGGAAAGAGGAGGAGAAGAATATGAATTCACGCTACAGAGTCCCCAAAGTACTCTTGGCTACATGGAACCCAGCATTCTTTACTATCATATCAGATACAGACTGCTTAATCTTAATTTTGCTTGTTAAAAAATATTTATCCAGATACAAAAATAAACCCACTGCAAATTACAAGTTGTCAGGGTTAAAAATCTACTCCTGTTTGTGTGGGGGAGGATAAGAGACCAGCATAGACATGAATCATTCTCAGTAATTTGAGTGTTTCCATGACATCAATGGGCACCCGTCCAGGGCTCTGTCGAAGTCTGCGAGGTACCAAAGAGGCAGCACAGCCAGCAGGAGGCTGGGAGGTGGACTTTTTTTTTTTTTTTTTTTTTTTTTTTAAGGATTATACTCCTCGTAAAGATTTCATCTGTAGCATCCACTTTTACCATCAAATAGATCGGTCCAGAGATCATGAGCGAACACATTTCATTCTGATAGTGTAAGCCTTTAACTTTATTACATCTTTTTGTTCCCAAATTCAACTATAAATCTGCCCTCAGAGCCAAAACCCCTGTTTTGGAGCAAAATAATCAGGCACTGTGGATAAAGCCCAAGCACCTTCTCAAACATAAAATCGCGATTCCTATCATTTTTTTTTTAAGATAAAAAGCAGCCATTTTAAAAGGGCACCTCGGTTTCTAGAAAAGAAACTATCTTTTGTGTAAATTATCCATTAAAAATTAGC
>NW_012100765.1:4632418-4636655 GCF_000951045.1 Mandrillus leucophaeus | reverse complement strand
GAACCGGTCGGCTGCTAAAGCCTATATTTAAATTTGATTATTAAAAATGGCACCAAATGACAATCAATAAAGGATTCACTTGCTTCCCCTGCCCGGGAAAAACTAATATGAGCAGGAAAGGCAAGCAACTTCCAATCTTTTTTTTTTTTTTTTAAGTCAGTGTTTTGCTGATCTATTCAACAATCTTTTTATCTTGCTGTCCCAGGAAGGAGCAGGAAAATTTGCTTTTTATTTGAGGGTGATATGGTTAACAAATGTCTACAGATTTTCAAATTGAATATTTTTATATTCTTGTGTTATCAGCCATTTGACTTCCAATTTTTTTTCCAATATATCCATGGTATCCTATTGCAAGGGGATGGGGTGACAATGAAAATATTACATGAAGGGAAAAAAATGATCTCATAAATCCATTCCACTCATAGGGATACTTCTAAGAAGGATCACCTTTGGTAGATTACTGCCCCTGGATACACATGACACTTCCTAAGCCACCTAGAAAGAGCTAGAGACAGACTAGCAACTTATCAATACAATGATTTCTAGAGATAAGCTCTAACAGAGACGATCCCTCTTGTGGTTGACCAGTAGGAGAATAACAGGGTCATGTTTGGTTGTGTATCCTTTCATTTGTAAAATGCCACTTTTAAAATTATACATAAATGACAGGTGTTTCACCCACTACTGAAATAGATGCATCTATATGGGAGAATGTATCATCCCATGAAAAGCCTTGATGAAAAATTATCTGATGCTGCACAATCCCAGGCAAGGCTGTTTCACTGTTAATCCTCATTCTGGGAACTGAAGAATGAGCCTTTTGTTCCCTGGCATCGGACTAGGGAACTCATCATAAACATGTTTGACTCAGAATAAATTTTTGTCCCCATCCTCAGACTCTCCCATCTCTGATTACCCTATGAGTTTCTTTATATATATGTAGAAAGGACTAGTTCATTAAACAATGACTGAAATTTTTAGTAGTTCTGAACATACACATGAGGTTATTATTCACAGTCCTTCATCATTTCCACGCCTGCCTTTTCCTTCCCTATCCAAATAAGAATAGCTGTGTCCTTACCATGTATTAACCACTGCTCAAAGCTCTACATAAAATGATTCATTCAATCTGCACAACAACCCCATAAGGCAGGTAATACAAACACCATTTTGCAGATGAGGAAACTGAGATCTAGAAAATCGCCCACAGCCACACAGGTACAAGTGACAGAGCGAGGATTCAAACCCTGGCAGTTTGTTTGCCCAGACTGTGCTCTTAGCATTATGCTATGCTGCTGGTGTTTAAACTCTGAGGGGAAAAAAAAAAAAAAAAAGTATAAATAAACTAGAGGCCCGACACTGAAGACTCTCAAATCCCACAGCTCAAAACACTCATGAATTTGATATGAAATTAATGAAAGTGTCTTATAGGCGATGATAATTTACATTTACATGGTGTTTTATTCCTAAAAGGTCTCTAGGTACTTTATAGCTGCACAAATGATACACATGGATTCTGTGACGTCTTACAATAAACTGCCACCATCTCCACACATTAACGCAAAGCAACTAATTAACAAAAGTATGGCAGAAAACTGCATTTCTACACCTTCTCTATGTGAAGACTATGTCTTTGTATTAAGATGTACAGAAGAGTAAAAGTAAAAATATAATTATAATACAGGACAACCCAGCATCACTCAGCATCATCTACAGAATAGTGGTCCCACAATAGGCTCCAAAAACCAAAAGGGAGACTAATTAAAAGAATCTACGAACTGTTACAAGCTATTCCCCACCCCCCAACAGATTTACATTGTATCTAGCATGTTAAAGGCTCTGAGAAGTACTGCAGTTGAGACATTTAATTCAGGGTTTTCTTTTTTTTTAACGAGATGGGGTCTCACTATGTTGCCCAAAGTTCTCTCAAACTCCTGGGCTCAAGGATTCTTCTGCACTGGTCTCCAGAGGAGCTGGGATCACAGGCATGAGACACTGTACCTGGCTTTCAGTTTAGTTTTATACAATGTTTCCTAAACTGACTTGAGCATACATGCCTGTCCTCATCATTTTTGTGTCTATTAATACAAGAGCTGATGGCCTTGAAGAACTACTATTATTTAAAACTTAACACTAAGAATATATCAGGTTACTATATATTTGTAGTTTTCTATCAGATAAATTATGTAGGTTCAAAAATTAAATTTTTATTTTATGTAAATTGATATGAAAACATTTTAACTAATTTGCTGGTTTCCATTGGCTTATATTTCTTACGGTAATCTGTGGCCATGCAGGTGTAGCTTCATTGTTCTGACTAGCTAGTCAACTTTACTCCTGATCCCAGTTTGGAGGTGAGACTCTGGGTTTACAAAAAAGCAGAAGGTGACATTATTCTTCGATTTCAAAAATTTCCGAGAAGAGCACTGGTTCTCTCCTACAGAATCTTACGATACAGGGACAACTCTGCCTTCATCCACAGTCATTTAAAAATCTAAATGTAAAATAAATTTGTGCTAAAAGAATTACAATTCCATTACAGCAAATAAACTAGTCATCCAACAACCTAGGAAATCCTATAAAGACAAATAGGGGAAAAGGTAACTAACCAGGCACATAGCTTGTATGTATCAAGTGATAATGAAAAATGGGCAGTAAACTATTTTTTTCTGGAAAAGACTGGCATTAACCCTCTCTTTCACTGATGTTCTTTTAGTCCTAAAAACAGAATACTCACTAATGGCCTATAGCTCTGGAAACTGTGAGATCCCACTGGAAATTGTGAGTTTTGGCTGCATTTCATCACTGATTCATTGATTCACCTTAATTTATCTAGGTACTGTGCTGCCTTTAACACAGTATGAGTACTGAAATTCCAGGTTGTATCTTAAGGTGCCACCAAAAGTCTTCACTTTAGGGCTCTGCTAAGTGAAGAATTTCAGATTCTATATTCAATTCTTCATAAAGCACTTATATTTGTAATGCACTATCTCACATGCAAATTTAACTTACATTATTTAAGACAACACACCCTAAAACTCATTAAATGGACATTTTAGTCCATGTTTTTACAGAGGAAGTAACTAAAATTAAGGGTAACCAGCTCATATAGTTAAAAAGGCTGCACAGATATGAAGTGGCGAAGTTAGCACACAGACCTCCAGTTCCCGTATCAAGACTTTCTCACAATATGACACCTCTGTTTGGAGTTTTCTAGATGTATTATTATCAATGCCTACTATAGCAACAACCATTGCCTTCTCACTACCGTAATCCTCTCCCCAAATAATTTAAACTCATTTCATAAAGTCAAAGAGTTCTCAAGTTCCTTGATGGATGAAAATGTCCGAATCGATAAGCATTTTGAGCGAACATCCTCCAGTCCATCAAAAACTACCTTTTCAGTGCAGAATAAAAACATTGTCCTAGATGATTTCACATGGCCCAGACAACAACAGCCAAAATCAGCCCCTCACTTGGCATCCTGCTTAGGAGAAGTGCACACATTATCAAATTAAAGCACATGAGTTTTATGCTTGATTTTCCGAACACAGGAAAATCTTTCATTGAAAAAACACTAATTCCACAGAGTGTGCAATTAATCAACATAATCATGGGGATAACTTAGCTGTTTGGGGAGGTGTGTCAAATAACTCTTTAAGGCCACTAAAGTACCACTTGAACCACCAAAGTAATGATTTTCTGAATCAGCAATTTGTACAAGGGTCCCCTAGAGACCTGAAGGACTAAGGGCAATCCTGAAATCACTCAACTTACTTCTAATGAGTAACTTACCATTGGCTTTATGTGAATAGTATCTTCACAGCGATGCCTACCCTATCTTATATTTTTACTGCAGTTTGAGTCTATGATAATTGGATATAACCAAGGCAATTAAGCACTTGTGTGGTCTTGGAAAAAACAGCATATGCATTTGAAAGCTTATTTTTTATTCAAAAGAACATAATAGTTTTTCATATAAAAATGAAAAAAAAAGCTCATCTTGCAATACATGCTAAAGGTGTCAAAAGCAAGCAGAAATAAAATATTTTCACTGTATTTTTAGGCAGAAGGAAGACTCACGGTGAGCTGGTGAGTGTGGAGAAAAGCAATTGCCTCAAATTCAATTCATGGCTAAGAAACCTTGCTGATCAGGAGAATTATCAGCAAGACTTTGCCTAAAAACAGATTCCTGGGTTCTCTTCTCCATGGTATGTGAATTCAGTAGAGTCTGGCA
>NW_012100765.1:4607266-4632213 GCF_000951045.1 Mandrillus leucophaeus | reverse complement strand
TGGTCAGGCTGGTCTTGAACTCCTGACCTCAAGTGATCTACCTGCTTCAGCCTCCCAAACTGCCACGATTATAGGCGTGAGTCACCGTGCCCAGCAGATTTTTTTTTTTCTTATAAATAAAATTCCACTGGTTATTCTGACCAGCTAGGGAGACAAGCAACCAATGTAAGTGATAGGCACAGCTCTACAGGTTACATTAGCTAAAACTCCAATAAACCTGGTAACATGATGGATAACAAAAAGTAGATTACTACTAGAACCAACCTATTCAAGCAGAGTTTTTTTAAAAGACAAGGAATTGTTGATCCCCAAGGTCATTTCAGACAGTTACATTTCATGGGTTACAGAAACCTTTCTCTGGCAGCATGCTAGGCTTTCAAATGTGCTCATCTCCCATAATGAAGGCTGTTTTTTTTTAAGAAATCAATTTTACATTGCCAAATTGATTCCCCTAATAAACAACAGTATCCCAAATATGAGAATCCTGGAGTTTTGTTAAGGTTGCTTCTCATTGATCAGATCCATTGGCCCACTGCTCTGAAAGCATCTCTCTTCTATCTCAAGAGTGGAAGTCACCTTTAGAATACAGGATCCAACTCTAGTGAACCTCACCTGGTTCATTCATTTAAAAGGGCCCTTCTGCCCCTTCTCTGACTGTCCATGTTCCGTGGAGGCATGACAAGTCCACAGTGAGGGAGAGAATTCAGTCCTTTCCCTTTCATTGGAGGAGATGGGTGACATTTCTGGCCGAACGTAATAGAAACAACATCATCTGGGCAAGACTTTGTTGCCTGGCTAAATATTTTGGAATTTATTGGCAAATCTGAAGGAAATCAGCAGCCACATTTCACCACACATATCACTTTTAATCATAAATTATTTGCTGCTCATTTAACTGAATGTTCCACTAGAGTCTTAGCAACAGTAAATGTAGAAGATAAAAATGATAAAACTCTAAATAAGCCACAGTGGGATGGAAAAGAGAGGAAAAGGTTTAGTATTTTATTTGTTATAGAGTAGTCTACCTAGGCACTTAGTTGTCTATACAGAAAAATTGCGTATTTAAGGACCATGGTACATAGGTGATAGCCTTAATTTTCAAGCTAAGTTTACAATGAACACGAATGTAACAGTGTTCATCTCTTAAACCACACACATTGGATATGATATCAAAACTACATCAAAAGAATGGGGGGGCATGACAATGTTATATATGGTATATAGACAGATACAATACATACATATATACACACATATATAAATGACATTTTTAACCCCAGACCGAAGATAATCCAGCTGCCATTTGTATAGCTATCTGTGATATGTTAAATGACCATTTCTCTAGCCTTAGCACTGAATACAATTGACCTATATCCCCTAAACATGAACTACTGAGAGAACCTGGAGGGGAGTGGGAGGAACAGCCCAGAATTCAAAACGCATTCCAAGGAAGACAAAGAGTAGGAAGATTGCTAACCATTATATTTATAGAAGAATGATGTTTTCCAGCCAAGCCTGCTCTTCAAGATCAACTTCAAGAGAATGGGCCCATAATAATAACCAAACTGCCAGATACGCAGGGCCACACTCTCCAGAGTCCAACCAGCCTGCAGCACTAATTATTGCTCAAGGAAGGGGAAGGTTGGTAGACGAATGGTCCCACGCTGAGATGTTTAAGAGAAGCCTCCCAATGACCGAATCTAGGAACATGACTCAATCAAGAGAGGAAGGTGGGGAGGACAGGAAGGAAGAGGAGAGGCAGAGGGAAGGATGAGAGGGAGGAGAAAGAGAAAAGAGAAAGCAGACAAGGAGTAGCCAGAAGAATGATCTCATCCTATAAAAAGTATGCAAGAAAATAAAATGCATTACATATAATATGTTTACAGACTACAATTTTTAATCCTGAAACTTGCAAAAACTGTCATCTGAATAGTGGTGAATGAGGCCTAAAAAACATAATATAGGGAAATTCGTATTTGTTGGGTGCTTTCTGTGTACCATGTGCTGGATGCAAGAGAGTCAACAATGGGCATTATGCTCAAGGAGGTAAGAGTTTAGATGACTAAAATACCAGGAGTAACACAATGCTATCCATCAGTAAGGATATAATGGGAACCCAGAGAAGCACCAAGAAAGAGCATCCAATACAACCTCATTGAAGACAAGGTGGTAACAGGAGAGACGTGTAAGTGAGATTTCATGCAAGTTGACATTCCAACGGAGGTAATAAGGACTTAATATTTGTTAGAATGCAATTCTTAGTTATTTGACAATGTTAAATCAAAATAAGTAAACACTAATAAGTAAAAGTTTATATAATTTATCCAAAACAAATTTTAAGGTAACTGGAACCTAAAATTAGAAAGAGGAAAAACTGGAAGGAAAAAAAAAAAAAAAAAAAAACCCTGTAGATGACACTTCTGCCCTTCCACAGCTCTAAGTTCTCTGTTCACTCCATGGCTGGTTTGGAAGTTTTTATGGCTTTTGCTTACAAATTAGAGAAATTTGCAGTATAAGACAAAAGAACTATAAAAATCTAAACTGCCTTCTCTGTACAACAAATACCAAACTGACTCAATCAAGTCATTTAATTTCAGAGATACACAGAAATCACCTACACAAATTAAATTATTATAAAGACTTTGATGGAATCTTGTCAACAGAAATTGTTGCCATTTTTGTTTTTTGTTTTTGGGACGGAGTCTCGCTCTATGGCCCAGGCTGGAGTACAGTGGTGCAATCTCGGCTCACTGCAAGCTCCGCCTCCTGGGTTCACACCATTCTCCTGCCTCAGCCTCCTTAGTAGCTGGGACTACAGGTGCCCGCCACCGCGCCTGGCTAATTTTTGCATTTTTAGTAGAAACGGGGTTTCACGTGTTAGCCAGGATGGTCTCGATCTCCTGACCTCGTGATCCACCAGCGTCGGCCTCCCGAAGTGCTGGGATTACAGGCGTGAGCCACCGCGCCCGGCCTAATTGTTGCCATTTTTAAAAGACATACTCGTTACCCAGAGCCCTGGCCATCACTACCAGGACCCAAGGATGCTCTCCACCCAGGCGATGGCAGAGGGGCTGGCATTCTTCCTCTGTAATTGCCCTTGTATAGTTTATTCCTGTGTCCTGGGAGTAAAGAGACCATCAGTGATTTGTTCCTTTAACATCTCATACTCTACAAACAACAACTGCAAAAGCAAAACAAAACAAAAAAGATTTTACTCAAACTGCCATTCTCAATGTCTGCCAGTGAGCATAGCTTAATCTGGTTTGCAAGGAAACCAAAAATGCCTTTATAAAGCATCATGATGTAAATGTACTCACATTTTCCTTGGCGAAGCAAGTGAAAACTATCGACCAACCAAAACAGGAATTTTTCTACTAGGGATTACCTACCACATCCATTACAAACAAATAGTCATATTTCAAAATTTCAATGGCTTATCTATCCCCTTTTAAGTTCTGTTCCCAACTTAGTCCAACAAGAATACTTCTCAAATATAATCAAGCCAAGGGGAATATGAAAGCAATGAAAATATGTTTAATCGTGATATGCAAGCAACCACTTCAAAACTCAAGACTATTACAAACGTTGCATGTTATTTGAACTATCAGGACTATCTATTGAGCAAAAACACACTCAAAACAAAACCTCACCTTTATTTCCAAATAAAAACAAATTAACTGCCATGCTCAGTATTAAGCTACAACTTTATAATCATGGTAAATATCTGATCAGTTATATAAAAATAAAATGAAACAAAACAAAAAACAAAAAAAAAACAACCTAGAAAAGTAAAGAACCTCACACACCAGTCAGTTCCTATCTGAGCAGCCAGCAGAGGGCGCACATGCCCCAACAAGAGCCGGCTATGGCCTGGCACTCCCCAAACTTATTTAGTACTAAGTCTCACCAAATCTGTACGGGGGAGGAGGGGTACAGTTGGCCAGTCAGTGGCATTGATAAAACTAATGTGCTCAATTTAGGATCAGTAAGAAATATACACAAGTACACTTTAGTATTAAATACTGACTTTAACAGAGGTTTCTTAGCTGCTCCATGGAAAGTTGTTCATTAAAAAGATTTGTACAGAAGTGAGCTTCTGTCAGTTTTCAAGGTCACAGTAGTTTTTATTGCCCCATCTGACCTATATGAGGACTTATTTGTAATGCATGAATTTATGGAAGTAAATTAAATATTAAATTTCTAACATAACACATATTTTTGTGAGTATACTGAATTAGCAAAGTCTCTTTTAGTGTGTGTATATTTCTGTGTGTCTTATAGAAATCTAGGAATTAACTTTTGTAACCCTAGAGCAATCAAATATGTAGCATTTAATGGATAAATTGAGATATGTAAGTTCCTTATTTTCCCACTGGTTTGTGTTTGATTGATTACTTGCAAATTGTCTATTCTGTGTCTCTATATCACAGTATTTGCTTTGGGGTTACAGTAGTTATACCAGAAGAGTACCCCACAGCTATGTATGTGCACATACATACAGGTAGGGCACTGTTTATTGTTTTAAAGAAGTTTTCCTGTAAATGCAAAAGTCTCAAATTGTTCCTACTACTTTCTAAGCTTGTTGAAACAATAGCACAAATTGAAAAAAAATAGTTCATAAAAGCACCAAATTAAAATGAACAACAAAGACTGTATTATTTACTTTTATAGATAACAATTAAATAATCCACAACATATTCGATCTCTAATTTCAAATAGGTTAGAATGAATGGAAGGCCTGCCCCTAAGTTTTAAGCTAGAAAGCCTGATAGGATAATTAGCTGCCACTGTCCCTCTACCTAAATGATCTTAGCCAAAAAGCTTGATCTTAGCCAAAAAGCTAAGAAGCAATTCCTAAATGATTATTTCAACCTCACCTCTCTATTCACCAAACAAAAACAAAAAAGCCAAGTAACATATCTATCTATCTATCTATCTATCTATCTATCTATCTATCTATCTATCTATCTGTATTTTAGCATTCTTCATAAACTTGAGAGAACTTAATTTATAGACTCTGAAACCCAGGTGGCCTATGTTACACATAGGTCACAATAAATAATATGCCTCCTTTGGCCAATGTGGCTAACACCATTTCTGCCTAAGCTCTCAGTTCTGAAATGTTTGCACAATCTGTTAAGTCCAGGGAAATTTAAATGATTTTGACATGCAGCCTGCTAAGGCCAGTGACGGGGATAATGCCTCTTTACGTGGGTAAAATTTTGTGGCATATAGGTCACTCTCTTAAGGGGAATCAACTGTGTGTCTCTTCTTTGCATTTCCACCACAATCCTTCATCTTGCAGCCTGGAGCTGAGAGTGAAATGCAAGAAAGGAGCCGAGTGCTCAAAGCAAAAATCTGCTTCCAGGACAATCCATTATATCTGACAAGTTAAATGTTCCATGGTAGGCCATATGGCATCAGAGCAGGCCCGACGATGGAAGAGGGGAACTCAGCAAATGCATCACAATTAAGGAGTTTGGCTACAGACTTTACTTTGAATTACTTATTTTGTTATATCAAAGTTTAAATGCAGTCCCCCACATTTTCAACTGAATTCCTTTGATGAGACCATTTTTCAAGAATCATCACAAATTCTTTTCTCATCCCATTACTATGGGCCCTTAAATCTATCTATAGGTGAAGGTAGACATGGCCATTTTTACCAAATGGAGTTTCAAAGAAGAGGACCTGTAGCTGCATTTTTAAAATGTCTTCAAGACAAATACTATGTAAGCCCTATCTGCTCACTAGATTAGGAAATGTAAATGAAAGTGATCATTGGATTGGGGCATTTAAATGAAACTGATAAAACATTAAGTGAAACCAGTTTTCAATATTAAGTCTAAAAAATCTTAAAAGAACTGACATATTCCTGTTTCTTCTGTGGTTTACTTATTATCTATCAAATGAATGAATGGGCTGGACTGACTCTGTTGAATTTATCTCCTCCTAGCATGTCACCAAAAAGGAACTCTGTACATCCTGCTAATACCATGTCCCAGAGACAAGTTTTATAAGCTCCCTAAGACACTCTGATGATTAAAACTAAGTTGCCTAAAATAGTATTTGTCATTAGGGACAATGTAATGTAAAGATTGGTACTGAATCAAGATATGCATTTATTGCATTAAGGCAAGGGAAGATAAAATTGATAAAATCATTGAAATAGTTAATAGTATGCTACAGCATGTTACCCTTTTTTTAAATTAAAAACAAATGTTTTTATTTCTCTCAAAGAATTCTCAGGGGAGATCTGTACCTATAATAAAAACTGAAACAGCTTTCAGTAGAAGTATCCAAACTCATCTGCTCCAATGGTAATTTTATCAACTCCTTTACTTCCTGAGGATGATTTTCTTGAGCAAATTTTGTGTGTGTGTGTGCGTGTGTGTGTGTGTGTGTGTGTGTAGTAATAGGGAGATTCTAAACAATAATGATTATCGTTAAGGAATTCACACTGGTTTGCAAACATGAAATTCATAATGATTAAGAGAAACATGCACGCATTTTTCCAAAAGAGAAAATGTTAAGACTCATTTCCCTAAACTATTTTCACTCTCTATTTCTCCAGAGGGTCACTATTTCCCTCAAATGCACCCGCTCCTGCCTTAATTAAGGATAACATTGTTTCAATGAGCCTGTATATACTTTACAAGAATGAGTCATTTTGCTTTATGTTGAAACTTATGAACACATTTTTTTCTGGTGGTCTTAAAGTTATCATTTGTTAATAATCCAATGTAATGTTATATTTGCATCTCCCTTATTTTTAAATATGAGATGATTTACTGAATTATAAAAGATGGTATGTGGGATATGAATTGGTCGTTTGCATCCTGTATTAACAATCAATTGTTAAGAACTGTTATGATGCCTTATATTTTATTAAGAGCTTTTCAACATACATGCTCAAATGAGCTTCCTCATAATCCTGTTAGGTAGATATAACAATTATCATTTATACTTTCATTCTGGATGTGAGAAAAAAGGGATAGTTGGTGGTTAATGTATTTGCCTTAGAGTACACAGCTATGAAAGAGAAGAGTTCCATCTTTTGCCCAGGCCTACCTAAATGTCAGCATTATATTTTATCATGCCATACGTGAGGAAGCAGGGCCATTAAAAAGATGCAGTTTTACTTACATGTAAGTTCATAGATTATGCATTTTTACTTTTTATCCAAGAAAAGTAGTCAAATGTTTTGGTGTGTGTTAGTGCCCAGGTTGAAAAAGGACACACCTGGCACATAATTACACTTGCCCACACACACACAAACATACGTACAGGTTTATAAAATGTAGCCACATACACCTCAGCACCAACAGAGTGCATTGGGCCATTGTGTACTGTAGATCCTATTTCTGTGTATCCAGGTCCACACTTTTATTACTAATTAAAATGTCCAGATGGTAAAATAACACCTGATCCGAGGGGCTTTTAAGTACAGTAATTGTCAATGCTCAACTCCTACCTTGTTAACAAACTGGAAAATTTGGCCTACACTGAGTTTTACACATACTGTTTCCAAACCAGCAGTAAAATGTAGTTAAAACTTTAATAATGTGGACAGAAAATGCCTAAACTCTTTAGCAAGAAAAAAAAAAAAAGTAAGATCTGACATTCAAATCATTACCACGGTGAGAAAGTTTATGGAATCCAACAGAAGGAATGTCATATCATAGCAATACAACTGGGTTAGTAGAGGGTAAGAATGATGTTAGAGCTATTCAACATCCAACCATTTCATGAGGCCCCTTCTTTACGTCTTTTGTTTTGCAGATTCACTAAATGATAAACAATTCTTAAAATATATTTTGTCTTGTCAAGTGTTTTTTCATTTTAATATATGGATACAGATCTTAATCGTAAAGCAAAACCTTTATTATCTTATAGAGTTTTTAAAGATGTAGATTCCAGAGTGACCCCTGAAATTCAAGTTAGGCAGTGGCTCATGAGTAATATACTTAGGGAAATCACAAATGCTTTAAAAATGTTTAAGCAGTTACTTCCTAATCCTAAGTGGATTCTTTTTTCTCAAGCAAACATTTTTGCAAATATTTAGGTTGCTTTGATACGCAAATGTTCTCCCAAACATTTCTACCAGCCAGCCACTGAAATCTCTCCACAGACCCCAACCAATGGGAAAGTTTGCAAGGGAAATATGAGAAGCGACTGAACGGGAATACTGGCAGGAACACTGGCTTCGCTGCCCACAAACAAATGTTGATTTTGTTGCAACACCTGAAACACAACCTCTGGGTGTCTTAGTGGAACCCCTCCTTTAAAATTATCAGTCATGGGGTTGTAATTCTCATTGACTGAAGCAGTATCTTCTAGGGAAGGTAAAACTGATCACCCACAGGATTCCTATTTCAGAGTTCAATAACTCCAGTAAATGTAGTTTGCTGCTGGACAGTGAAAATCCCATCACTTTAAGAAGAAAATGCCCACAAGAATTAACATGTGCAAAACAGGAAATGGAAAAAGCAACAAACAATGCCATGACAAAGGTCCCAAAAAGCCTTACAGGTACAATAAAGGACAACACTTTCAAAAATGTTCCCCTAAAGGAATACGCCAGTGCAGAAGATGTCTCTAAAGTCATCTTTATCATCAGCTCAAGAAATAATTCAAGAAAATGAAGGTTTTCTAGAAATAAAAACAAGAAGGTGGCACATTCAAAACTAACTTGTCAACACAGCATGATTGCAATTATTATGTGTAAAAACGATCTCCAATATTCCCTTTCCCTTTCACACACTACTCCAAAAACATCTTCTAAACCTGCTTTTGGAAATAATGGGATTCCTTGATCACAGGACAACGAATCACCCTGAAGTTTTTCTCCAGTTTACTCCGTCACATAAGCCACCAGAGGCTAACCACACTGACAATAAAAGCAAGTCCCAGGATTCTGGTGGCTAATACCACGCCAGGCATTTAGTGGGAGGAGAAAACTAACAGTGAATTTATCAAAGTGGAACATTCAGCATTATAAAATTACAAGGATCTGCTTCTCGGCGACTAACCTGCTTTTTCACTTCTGCCATCACTTCCTCATTTACACATATTAGAAGTTGGTCAAAGATTTCATCAGATGTGGTTTTGACAATAACAGCAAAGTGCCTAAAGCCACAGATTTTAAATGAGCCCCAAATTCAGATTTGGGGGGAAAAAGAACCAATCACAGCAGGAAGCGCTTTAAAAGAGAAAAAAAAAAAAAAGAGACATTATCTTGAGCAGTTATTCTGCACTTAGTTGTACTGTGTGAAAAGAAAATAAAAAAGCTCTATAAAATGTCAGAATTAACCTATCGTTTCAGATTGCTTACAGGTGAAATTCTACCATCTGGATGGGCAGTTTGCCCACACAGAAAAAAGAAATAAACTAAAAGGAAAAAAAAAGTAAAACCCTCTTTTGCCTGCTATTTTACCACAATAGATTTTATAGGAGAGAGGACAGAGCCACCATAATTTTCAGACATGGACACACACACATTTACACACATGCCTGTGTACACACACACACATGTTCATGTAGAAACTGTGACAAAATAAAAGTTGGAAGAAGCAAGGGATTGAAATAAAATTCTGTTTCTTGGAGCTCCAAGAGTTTAATAAGGAGTGAAAACCTAGTCATTCTTAATCACATAAAAGGGAAAAGAGATTTATTTTAAATTTTTCATTACATAATTGATGATTCTTTCTGTTTTACCGAAATACTCTAAAAAATAAGGCCCCAATATCAAAGTTTCTCTCTTCCCTTGACAAGGCATATTTATAATCTTTCTTTATGCTGGGCTAGCAACTTTGGGAATTACAATTTAACTTTAAATAAACAGGAAACTGCATCTTAGGAACTCCCAGAAGTCATTTTATTCATCTGAGAGTGAAAATGCCTATAAACGTTATAATTTGTAAAGAAATACACTTCTATTTTCCCTTTTTCTTAATCATTATACAAACCTTTTATTAAAACACCTGCCTCAGCAAAAAGACCCGTTTTAATAATCATCATTTTTTAACCTAAATATCAAATAGAAAATGAAGTCAGAACTCTGTTTAAGTTTTTCTTTCTAACCTTGAGGGCCAGATAGAACTTTCAGTTTAACTTCAGGCTTGTCTGTCAAACATGGTACCAGGTTGGTATCAAGTGTTTATCTGCCAACCTAAAGTTCCACATTTTGAAAGCAACACACAGATGCTTTCATAAATTAATAGCTCTCTGTGTGAAATATTTGTCGATATCTCTGGTGTGGGGATTCTGGGTTTCCATTTTGATTGTAGAGTGTCTCCTAAAATTACATTTGAAGAACAACACTAAACCAGAAGTGTTGAGTGAGAGAATTATGGGCACATTCTCAAACTCTGACACTAAACCACAAAGGGAATAGATTAAAAAGAAAAAGCACACACACACACACAAAAACCCACTATCATCAAAAAAAAAAAAAAAAAAAAAAAAAAAACCCACCCTGAATAGAGAAATCGAATACTTGCTTTTCTTTCGACCTTATGGGTAGCACGCCGAGGGAGGCACCAGAAGATCTAAGCCCAAATACGTGACGAACAGTCGCCAAAAAGCATGTGGATGAATAAACTGTTGTGGCGTGAATCTGCCAGCCAGAGGACAGAACACAACATGCTGGGGCTTGGCTGTCCTAACATGTTTTACTATGTACATTTAAATAGTCTTGAAAGGGAAAAGGAAAGAAGGGAAAAGGTGGAGGGTTTGGGGTTTTTTTAAATATTAAAAAAAAAGTTTGCCAGAAATTCTCATACTTGGGTCACAAATAAAAGTACTTTCCTATTATTAAAAAAAAAAAAGAGAGAATCTAGTTCTTAGGCTAACACTCATCACATGTTTCCTATGATGGAAATTTAGGGGGGTGGTTTAAAGAGTTAAAGACTCCCTACCATTAATTTGCATCTGGTGCTTTTAGTGTGTGTGTGTGTTTTTTTCTTCCCTGAAAAGTTGGCAGAGCCGCCGATTTTCCATAATGCAAGCATTTGGGAATTGTGAGCGGAATGAAACCGATCCAATCTCCTGACTGCGACATGAATTTTCATTAATTACAACCTTGTCAGCAAAAGCATTATCAAAGCTGAATATGAAAATGCTAATGAGTCCTCATTTGCATATTTTTCTTTGTTGGAATGTCATTAATTATTACATTTTATGATGATGAATGCAGCTGTCGAAGCTCTCCGATGCATAATTAGCCATCAGAATGCCAGGAGCCGATCAGCATTTTTGGGTGAAAAAAAACAAATTTCACTTCCACTCTCCCCCATCCCAACACCACCAAACACACACACGCGCGCGCGCGCGCGCGCACACACACACGCACAGACTCAGAGCCCTGATGATGACAGTCCTGAGGCCGGACTTCGGGGGAAGGTGAAAAGGGCTAGGTTAAAGCAAATTTATTTTTGCCTTAAAATTATTTTGTTTTTAGCCGATAACGGTCTTATACAATAGAAGCAGTTCTTAATAAAAAAAAAATCATTATTCCAGCTTAATTAATGCCACGCTTAATTATAACACCATGATGTCAGCGGTTTTAATTAAGTATTGGCTCCGTTACAAAAAAAACTCCTCACTGCAGTAAGAGTCACAATACACAGAGTTGTGCAAATCATTTCTGTGATATTTTGGTCTTCCGTGGTTCACGAACTATTCAGATATTAACAGGCAGCATTAAAACTCCACGCACACACGCGTGCGCAGGAGAGGCACGCGCGCGCACACACACACACAAACAAAATCAAGCAAAGGGGAAAAACTGTACTTTCCTACTACATTACTTGGATAGACTTTAGAGCTTACCTACTTGACCACTTTTTTGAGCTAAAGTGTAAGTGAAGATGACAAAACATAGCTCATCCTCTCTCAGCCTCTGGGAACGGTGTTTATAAGTAAAAAAAGAAAAACAACACAGAGCAGATGGGACCATTACACATGACCAAACCAATCAATCACAGATGAAGGGCCCAGGTGCAGCGCAGCCGTGCAACAACGCACCATTTCACAGTCTGTCAGACACACACACACAGTCGTCCATGAGTGACCCTCCTCAGCTCCCCCCGGACCTCATCTGGGGCACTGCGCCCCTCTCGCCTGCCTACACTCCAACTGACGTCTTCATAATCGCCCTGTCTTTCTATCTGCTTTGGCTCCTGTAAAGAGAGGAGGATGGAAGGGGTGGTGACTGGGGGGAAGGGGGGATGGGAGGGGAGATGAGGACAAGGGCTCACATCATTGTCACTTATGAGGAGTCCAGTCTTCCTCCTTCTGCCATCCCCATGGCCCCTCCCTCCCTAACCACCATCAGAATCGCTTCTCTAACCATCATTACGCTCATTAATTTTTAAGGGTGACTGCTTGGCTGCGGCACCCCAACTGTCTGCCATTAGAAATAGAAATTTTGTTTGTGAGTTTCTTGCCTGTGAGGAAAAAAAGATGTGTGTCACTCGACAAAGTCATGATTAGATGGAAATGTTAGAAATTAATTAATTGGAAGTGGGTACGAAGACTTTCCTTAGCCCCCTCCAAATTAGTTAAAATGAGACTCTAGTTACCCAGAAGCTTCCAAGGAACCAGCTCTGTCTCAAGATTTTGTGTCTTAAATAAATTCCACAGCCTTTGGCATCCTATATCACAAACTCATCCAGGAATCACTGAACCCAAATGAAACTGTACGTTTGCAAGGGTCACAAGCTTACACTGGCAACATAACTGAAACACCAACTTAAACACAAAGTTAGGGACAGGCTTCCTGCTTTAAACTCAGAATTCCTAACTCACAGCCTAACTTTCTATGGCTTTCAGCTTTCCTTTCTTTAAAACAAAACAAACACAAAGCACAAAAATACCAAACAACAACTGATGGGGGGAGCGGAGAAAGACAGTAACCAATAGAATCAGAGTGACAATACACAGCACTGAGGCCCACCTACTCCATTTGAAAAAAAAACCTCATCACACCACATCAGAAAAAAATAAATTGGTTGTATTGATCCAATGAATTATTTAATCATGTCTTCTTTCTTAAGTCTAGGTAATTTATAACAGTTTTTGAGATCTTTTGATACAGTATAAATATTATAAAATGATCAGCTCTATGTACTCAAAATACTGAAAATGGACACTTTCCGCAGCTTTAGGAGATGCCTGCTCATTCGAAGAGTGATTGAATGCTCTCGACAATTTAGAATTTATTTTGCCTATTTGGAGATGAGAAGGAGGTTAGGAAAGCACTCAAACCCTCCAAAGAACAACTATATGGCCACAAAATAGCTTAAAGGATTTATGTCCCAAAATGCTCATGACATTTTAGGCATTACTGAAAATTTACACTAAGAACAACAAAAAGTTTAATCAAAATAGACCACACAATCCAGCCACTTTAAGGATTAAGTCAAGTTGTCATTTATGTGAGGCTTCATGTAATGGTAGAAAAATTGAAATAGAGTACAGGCTGTTGGGTGAGAAAGTGTCCTACCTAAAATCTGCATGCCATTCCATTTACAGGCAAAGGCAATTTTACAGAACACTAGGCAGATTGGATTCGTCGAAATGAAAGCTTTGTCTCTTAGCCTGGGCCCTACCATCAATTCAAACATGTTCTCAAAATGGTTTGATGATGCACTTGTTTTTGGCTTTTTTTTTCTTTTGAGGATTCAGGATGCTTCCCCCATCTCTTCACCAATGAATTTGTCCTTTGGAAACTTCTAAGTATTGAATGAATCTTTCCGTTCCCCAGTGGATCCTATAATTTTTATGCTTAGTCCTTGTTAGCAAGGAACCTCATATCTGAAGTCAAGAAAAAAAAAAAAAAAAAAAAAACCAGAAAACATATCAACGTCTTCCATAGCTATGTAGGAAAGGATCACCTTGTGTTCTGAATGTGTATATCTTTTCCTCAAGAAACAGACTCTACACATTTGCATTAATAAATTTCTATTTTCAAGCTCAACAGAAATTGCAGTACAAAAAGCAGATGTGTACGTTGGGCTCTTTCAAATTAAATTTACAAAAGCAGAGCCTATTCTAGCTCAAGATCAAAGGAACTAAAACACGATCTCCTCCCCGTTCCAATATAATTACAGAGATTTCATTTCTTTTGTTACAATGAGCACAACAGGTAAATCTTAAACCTGAAGGATAATGATCAGGTGCTACAGCTCAGCTTTGCTGGGTTGCTGAATCGCTCTGCTCAGTGCCCCTGCTGTTTAAACTATCACTCTACAGGAAGATGGGAAATGCCTAGTGCTCTACTTTATTCTTGGAGATTTGTTTCCTTTTCCACATCAAGACTACACAGAATAGTTCTGAGATGAATACAACCCATTTTACAGCAGACTTTAAAGAAGGGACATGTCCATCCTAAAACACACACCAAGGAGAAAAAAAAAAAAAATATATATATATATATATACACACACACACACACACACATATATATACACACACACACACACACACATATTTTCGTACATATCTTTTATTGGTAGGCTACCTAAAAACCCTTTTGGAAGGATATGGGGTATAAATAATAAATAAGTGAGAACTGACATGATTGTGAAATGTCATATCCTGGCAGTCCTATAAAAGGACAAGACCCTAGGGAGGCAGAAGAAAGAGATGCAGCCACAGATCATCCAAAACTGAGGTTCGAAAGAAAATCTGTTCCACTTTGGAATGATTAGCATCATCTACTTCTTTGGGGAAGACAGGTAAAGAGAGAACCAAATTTAAGTCAATGCCCAAAAAAAGAGTGAACTTTGGGCAAGCACCCCCTCTAGGCTTAAACATCCTTGAGAGCAACTGCATTCTACATTTGTATTTCCATCTCCCTTTTAAAATTCTTGGTACCTCATTTCATCCTTTGCTGCCCATAGGCATCTGTTCCCCTCTAATTATTTGCCATTTAGAAAAACTCCACTTAAATTCCTTGTGCATCTGTCCCTTGCTTAGTGTATATTTGTGATGTTTAAATATGGTGCTTGATATTAGAGCAGCCTTGCATGTAAATATAAACACTTTTCTAACCCAGAAAAATATTTCAACACCCTCGCCCCTAAAGACAATACACAAAGTAAATTAAATACTACCAGTATTTTATAAAATAAATATGTACTTCTATATATATCATACTAACATACAAACATACACAAACACAGACACACAAAGACACACACACACACTCCTCAAAGCTTCTAGTGTGTCTACCAACCAGTGTCATTACAGTATAAGTTCCAGTAACAATGTTCTTTCCCGGAATACAGTCTTTTACTTTTAAGGAGCTAGGGTTTCCTAGCTGCTGAATTATTTTTTGGTCATAGATGAAATAAAACACTATTTTGCATAGAGCTATCATTTCAAGGATATCTACTCTTGAGAATATAAGGGGCAAAAAAAGCTTTAAAAACCACAGTTCAATAGCATCAAAAACCCCAAATCCAACAGGTTTAATTTTTTCCTATATCTCCTCTACACACCCTTCCTTCTCCTTGCCCATTCCTTCATTCTTCCAGCTTCTTTTCCCTTTTCCATACTCCCTTCCTTAAAGAAGAGGTACTGGATGAGGGGAAAACATTGGAGTGGGAACCTGGAAATGTGGCTTCTAAATTTCAGTTCTGCCAATACCTAGCTGTATGAATGTCTGTTTTCTCATCTGAATTAGAGTAAGTGATTCCTCAGCTCCCTTGAGAAATAGTTACTATTAACTATATTAATAATAAGAATAATGATTTTCCCCATGCCAAACACTTTGCAGTGTAGTGAGATGATTAGCAACATGGATCTGAAAGTCAAACCACCTGGGTTTGAATTCTAGCTCCATCCCTCATCCCTACTCCCAATGAACTGATAACCTTGGCAAGTTACTGAATATCTTGATGCCTCCATCTTCTCATCAATGAAATAGGACTAGGAATAACATCTACATCATGGTATTGTTGTGAGGAACAAATAAGTGAAGACACTGAATGCCCTCAGCATTTGTATTCATTCTTTCGCATCTGTCTCCATCCACAATGAAAGTTTGCAGAAAAGGGAGTATCTTATGTTCACCACTATATTCACATAACCTAAAATAGTACTTGCTATCTGTATGGAATTGGTAAATAAAAAACTGTTCAGTGAATGAATGAATACATGAACAGATCAAGAAACGTGTTTTGTTCATCATGAGAACCAATGATTCTAAGACTAAACTATTAAATACTTAACTAGATGTAATTTACATGGGATTTTGCACTACTTCTGTCTTCAGGAAACTGATAATTTATTATGTGAATGAAAAGTGCAAACAACTATAGTTATAAACATAGAGAAAAATCACATTAGAAGTACATAAAATAAATACTTTGCCAAGTCAGATGAAAGCCAACTCAACTCTGAGGGATGGAAAGTCGGTTCCTATTCCATGATTCCACCAAGAAAACTCTCTGAAAATGTCAACGGTGACCACTAACGTAGTTAAAGCTAACAGACACTGTTGAGTAGTCATCTTCCTTGATGACCAAAAAGACAAATCTATCCCCTGCTTCTTAAAAAACCATGCTTGGCATAGCTTCTACAACATCACATTTCCCTTCTCTCCCAGTCCCTGGCATGCTCTTTTGTTCTCAATTGAATGTCTTTAAATCTTGAAAATCCTTCAACTGCTAGGCCCAAGGTCCACCTGTTACTCAAGACTCCATAAGCAATCTCATACCATCAACTGACATCTCTACAAACAGCTCTTCAACTGCAGACTCTCCAATCAGACATCTCTGACCTGTATACCCTTAAATTCAGCTGTCTACTTGATCTCTTCACCTGACTGGTTAAAGGTACCTCAAAATTAACACCAAACTCATGATCTTCTCCTTTCAACCTAGACATTTTCTAACGTTCCTGGGTTTTACAGAAACTAAAGAAGAAATAAGATTATATTACATTTGTTAAGAATCTCCTATTTCTTAGCTCCCATGCTAGATGCGTACATCTTACTTAAGTTTCACTACTATGCTCTGAGATATCATTATCTTCATTTTTAAGAGTAGTAAAGCTCAGATAAACCACCTCCATTTCATCACAGAGCATGGATTTCAGACTACATAGCTCAAAATTAAGAGGATAAACAATATTTGGTGTCAAAAAACAATCTTAATCCCTTAAGTTGGAGCCTTATTGCCTTGAAGGGGTTGTTGCATAGTAAGCCTCCCGATTCATACTGGAGAGGGATTTTGGTGAACTGAACAGAGGTCTACTCAGGAGAAGGAGGAGAAGATAGACAACATCTTAATAGAGCAAAACAGACAATAAAAAAGAGAAAAGTTACAGAAAATAAATATAAGTATGGAAAAAACTGATTAAACAAAACTATAAAAACCGATAATATTAAATATATTTTGTCAATGAAAAGCTACAATGATGCAAATTTTTTAAATGCATAAATATATCCATAGCAAATATAGGAAACAAGAACCATCAAAGGCCCACAGACGGCATATACGTGAAATGAATCCTTAGCAGGGTTGTTGAAAGTGAAACAACTTCACCTAGTGGCACAATCTCTCTGGCCAGGGCCCTGGGCCATCCACACAACACCAGGACCAGAAATTTCATGGAATCTTCTCCTCCATTTTCCTGTGGGTCCCTGCAGAAGTTGCAAGTTCTGCCACGTTTTTGCCCAACATGAATGACTACACTTCACACCTGGCTTAGGACAAAACATGTTCCCTTCCCTCGTACTAGGTGAAATCAGACTCTGGGATTGCTCTCACTCAAGAAGAAACTTCCATCTCTTCCGTGAGAACTGTTAAAAAGCCCATTTGATCAGTTCATCAGTGAGTCCTCATCAATCCAGGTGACTTGCTCCCTACCTCCAAATCCTGAAGATTCCACTATTTAGGTCTTGACATGATCTATCAGAAACTATCACAGTGTGGCTTACTCAGCTACTCACAGACACGTAATGGTTGCCTGTCTCCCTGGAGTGACGACCTCTGTGATGGGAATTACTCTTTTGGCATATGGACGACTGGGGGTTACCAGACAGAAGAAACTAGACATGTTGACGTTAAATGTTACATGGTATATTTTTAAATATAATATTCATATTAGAACATTCATCTCTATGTATCCACAGCTTCAGACCTTTGATGTCTCCAGCTGTCAGGGAAAAATACTTTTCTAGCAGAGGAAAAAGGAGATGAGCACTCTTATCTCTATCAATCACAAACAGATCCCGTTGCATTTTCTGGCTCACTGGAGAGAATTTCTCCCTTCCAGTACTTGCCATGCCAAACTAACCACGATTTGTTACAGGAAAGGACCCTGAGTTGGCGGGGGAGGAAGCAGAATGGATAAAAGGCAGTTCACCTTTTAGCTTTCATCCAGAGGCCACAACCCTGGCGAAGTCAATCATTTCCAAGTTTTCCACCAGCAAACTGGAAGAGGCAGATTCTTAGCACACAAACAATTATATTTGGGCTCCCAATTTAAACATGACACTTGCAAGCCACACAAACCTCCAAAGCAGATGCCCTACTGAAGATACACGGGTGGCCCAAGATCACACAGCTACTGAGCAATGACATGAGGGAATCAAACCCTACTAGGACTCCAAATTCCCAGCTCTTCCCATGCCTACACTTACGAAGACAGAAGCAGAAAGCAGAAAAAAAAAAAAGAGTAGTGAGTGAAACAGAAGGCAAGTTAGACGTTTTTAACATTGTGGATGTTGAGGGAGACAGGTTTTAAAAGACAAAACGAAGAGGGCTAGAAAAAAATCATGGAATTTGCTGTGCCACTCTAGGAGATGCCAAACTGCCTTGGAAACTAAGTAGTTTTTTGGGAAAGTTGCTGGAATATATCATACTGAGGTATTGACATATAGGCCTGAAGTGGGTCCCAACTTTCACATCATCCCAGGAGATTTGAAGTAAGTGATCACATTTCATCGAGAAACCACACTTTGATAATCACTGCCAGAGAAGAGAGGATCCATTTGCACATTTTGAAGCAAAGGGAAAAGGAGTCAGGGGAAAGACAGATGATGAAAGAAAATAGAGTGATGAAAAGAAAGGTCCCCAGGAGACGCAAGTTAGAAGAAGCTGAAAGATGCAAATGCAAAAAAGGGTTGTCAACAGAATAAAAATGAAGCCCATTTTCTTCTAAGACGTGGGGGAAGAAGGAGCCAGTTGGAGTTTAGTTGCAGCTGTTCTAAGATCACCTACCTCAAATCAAGGAACACATCTGAGAAACCTGACATCTCTTCTAAATTTCTGGAACCCCTACATCCCTTTGATTTCACTTTCTTTCTTGCTTTTTTTCAGACGGAGTTTTGCTCTTGTCGCCAGGTTAGAGTGCAATGGCGCGATCTCCGCTCACTGCAACCTCCGCCTCCTGGGTTCAAGCGATACTCTTGCCTCAGGCTCCCAAGTAGTTGGGATTACAGGCGACTGCCACCACGCCCGGCTAATTTTTGTGTTTTTAGTAGAGACGGGGTTTCACCATGTTGGCCAAGCTGGTCTTGAACTCCTGACCTCAGGTGATCCGCCCGTCTCGGCCTCCCAAAATGCTGGGATTACAGATGTGAGCCACCACGGCTGGCCTCCACTTTCTTTATTTCTCTCCTTCTCTGAGGACTACCTGACCCATGTAAGGCCTTGTATTTCTGACTGAATGGTGAAGACTTGGAGCAAACAAGATGGCGGCAGGCGGTGATGAGAAAGAAAGATGACTTGGACCCAGGTCATCTCTCCGGCAGTCTACGGAGATACAGCATTAGTTTGCAGGTCCTGGTGGTATCTCTCAAGATCCAGTGTTTCTTCTATTTCAATAAATTTTACTGTGGCACAAACAGGGGCTTCAAAATCACTCAGGGAAAATGAGATAACTAAGGTCAGGGGGATCTTCCAAAGAAATGGCAACTAGAGCCAGGCAAGGTGGCTCACGCCTGTAATCCCAGCACTTTGGGAGGCCGAGGCGGGCGGATCACCTGAGGTCAGGAGTTCGAGACCAGCCTGGCCAACATGGTAAAACCCCGTCTCTACTAAAAATACAAAAATTAGCTGGGCCTGGTGGCACACGCCTGTAGTTCCAGCTACTTGGGTGGCTGAGGCAGCAGAATCACTTGAACCCAGGAGGCGGAGGCTGCAGTGAGCCAAGATCGCGCCACTGCATTCCAGCCTGAGCAACAGAGGGAGACTCCGTCTCAAAAATGAATAAATAAATATGATCATCTTCCTTTGCAGGTGAACTGAGATTTGTACTTATTCATCCTCTTCATGAGGTAAGGTAAGTAGCAGGGACGAAGGAGAAAACTGAGCCCCACTGAAGACTTACTACATTTCAAATCTTACACTGGGCGCTTTACCCTATACAACCTTGTGAGGTTGGCCTTGTTACCTTCATCCCACACATACAAAAAGGGAGACTGGGGAGTTTAAGTGCTTGAGCCAGGATGCAAACTCACATGTCAGTGAGTGTGGAAACAGGGTCTCCCAAAAAGTAAACAAACTAGATTAATCATCTGTCAGAGAAACCCACTCTTCAGGGTGAACCCGGGAGGCGGAGCTTGCAGTGAGCCAAGATCGCGCCACTGAACTCCAGCCTGGGCGCCGGAGCGAGACTCCGTCTCAGGAAAAAAAAAGAAAAGAAAGAAATGGCAACTAGAGAAGCAAGAGGACATAGGGAGCCACCAAAAGGTCGTGCAGGGATATCTCTGAAAGTCAACTCTGTGAAAGTAATAGCACAGTGCAATGGGAAATTTAGTTTTCGGCATTTAAAAATTATAATCTGGGCTGGGCGAGGTGGCTCACGCCTGTAATCCCAGCACTCTGGGAGGCCAACGTAGGTGAAACATTTGAAGTCAGGAGTTTGAGACCAGCCTCGTAAACATGACGAAACCCTGTCTCTACTAAAAAATACAAAAATTAGCTGGGCCTGGTGGCACACGCCTGTAGTTCCAGCTACTTGGGTGGCTGAGGCAGCAGAATCACTTGAACCCAGGAGGCGGAGGATGCAGTGAGCCAAGATCGCGCCACTGCATTCCAGCCTGAGCAACAGAGGGAGACTCCGTCTCAAAAATGAATAAATAAATATGATCATCTTCCTTTGCAGGTGAACTGAGATTTGTACTTATTCATCCTCTTCATGAGGTAAGGTAAGTAGCAGGGACGAAGGAGAAAACTGAGCCCCACTGAAGACTTACTACATTTCAAATCTTACACTGGGCGCTTTACCCTATACAACCTTGTGAGGTTGGCCTTGTTACCTTCATCCCACACATACAAAAAGGGAGACTGGGGAGTTTAAGTGCTTGAGCCAGGATGCAAACTCACATGTCAGTGAGTGTGGAAACAGGGTCTCCCAAAAAGTAAACAAACTAGATTAATCATCTGTCAGAGAAACCCACTCTTCTACTGGCCCCTCTTCACTGAACATACGTGCTACACTGATTCTACTTTAATTCTGATTATCTAAATTGCTTCTAAATGCTTTCCCACTATTTTGCTCATATTTGTGAAAGATTGTAAACTACTATGGGTGTAAACACTGACCTGAATTCCACAGAGGAGTCTAATTCCAGGCCAGCAGTGTACTTGGCAAATACAAGTCCTCACCAGATGTACATATTTCTATTAATAAAGCAACAGGTCTACACTCATCAGCCTCACTTATCACTTATTAAAAAATGATGATGAGAATATTTTCCCTTGATTTTGTGACCTGTAATCCTGCTTCTTGGAAGGTCTTTTTAGAAAGATTCTTGCTGTGGTTTAGCAGTGTGCTGAAATACATGTTTTTAAAAAAGAAAAGTAAAAAGTGCAGTAGTGAATTTGGTAGCCATAGCATCTCAATAACTTACATTTACATCTAATACTTCTAACCTGTCACATCTACCTGTGTTGTCCCCCAGGGAAATAAAGTCTGCTGGTTAAGAAAACACATTGCAGAGTCTGGCAGAACTGTGTGCTAAGCCCAAAACATACCAGGACCCAAGAGGTGGTCCTCTATCTGGATTCTTTTAACCTCTCTGTCCCTCCTACCTTCCTTATGGGTAAAATGCAGATAACAAATACTCCTCACAAAGAGTTGCTATTAGATCAAATTTGCAAATAGCAGCACAGTGTTTGGCACATAGGTAACTAGCAGCTACTGTCCCCAGATTCGAAATAATATCAATAAACATGTATGGGCTTTAGCAATAAACATTACAGACACCATTGGACAAAACTGACTATCACTATTTACAATTTAGCGTTAATGGATCACAGATTTACTTTGCTCTCATGTGGACAAGTAAGCTTTATATTTGTACCACAGATACAAAGACCAGACATTGATCTGGACTGTTTTGAAAATACATGCCTCTGGTGATATGGACTAAGAGACCAGAGAGCCAGGAGATTAAATGCCTGGCCAAATATACCCAACTGCGTGTGCTGTTGATGACAGCAATGTCTATGCAAGAGGCGGCACACGTTTTCAACTTTACATGTTTGCATTATGTTATGACGGCAACTATATCACATTAGTGGCTCCCCAGGCTTTTCACTTTTGCTATTCTATTTTAGTTCCAAGCAAGCCTCCTTGGTTTTATGATCTCTTCCCTCTGCACCTTTCTCCCTGCTTGTCCCTTATGTGCCCAATCATCCATGTGCACGACGCTGACAGAGTCATTTCCTCTTCAGCTGTTACCCTTGAGTAGTTTTCCAGTCCTTTGTAGGGTTAACACTTCAAGGCATAATTCCTACCCACTTGCAACTTTTATTCTAAAGGAAATAAAACAAATCAGCCTAAGACTGCCGAGTAAAATAATTTTTTCAAATGCTTGTCATACACAAAATAGTCTCATTCAATGGTCTTAATGTATAGAGCAAATAAATGGAAGCAAATCTTCTCCATTCACTATGCTCAACTATATTTCTCCTTTTGCTTCTATGCACTGACTTCCAGTATCCTCTTCTCTTTATTAATTCTGCCAAAAAAGTGTTCATTGTAATAAAAACTCCTTACTTACAATAATTCACCTTGAGTGACAAGCAAATGTCTACTTCAATCACTATGTAGAATTTTTTTGTTTGCTTGTTTGCATGATAAAATCTTGAGATTTTTCTGTTATTGTGATATTGTTCAAAACTTCAAAGAAGAATTCTGGTTCTGGTAATGTGTTTTCAAACAGGAATACAGGACATTCTGATCACCTCTCAAGTGTGTGTGTCTGTGTGTTAATTTTTGTAGGAACACAGTAGGTATATATGAGGTATATGAGGTATTTTCATATAGGTTTATAATGTGTAATCATATATGGGTAAATGGAGTACCCATCAACTCAAGCGTCTATCCTTTATGTTACAAACAATACAATTACACTCTTTCAGTTATTTTTAAATGTACAATTAAATTATTATTGCTTATAATCACCCTGTTGAGCCATCAAATACTAGATCTTATTCATTCTTCCAACTCTTTTTTGGTGGCCATTAAGGTCAAGTATTCTTATTTAACAAATAAACCTTCTACTCTTAAGTTCTACTGTGGTGAATTGAAATACTGATTGCATTAAACTGTAGTGCCTTCTCTCAAATGTGGTTTGCTTGCTTGCTTAACCCAATGCCTGATGCAATGTGAGTGAGAAATAAATATAAATTATAGGTAACCTTCAACTTTACCTGTAAATATGCTGAGTTAGGAATAAGTCTATCTGTAGTTATCAGCTGAGGACTGCAAATGATTGCAAAGTTATTTTTATTAAATAGTCTTAAATTTGGCTCCATTATATTGGCAAATGCTGAGTCTGTAACCATTTGGATTACACATACTTCTGGCCCATTTTCAAAACCACTAGCACCATGTTTACTGTTTGTCTCTTCCCCACTTGAATAAAAGCTCCACAAGGGCAGGCATTATTTTCTGCCTTGTTTCCTGATGCCAAGTGCCTGACATATAGTACTGAGTATATATTTGCAGAATGAATGATAAACACTGAACATGGCTTGTACAGTCCTTCATGAGCTGGCTCTCATGTTCATGTAGAGCCTACTCCTCATACCTTTCCTCTTCCAGTGATGGGAAGGAGATGCACAGTCCTCTCTCTACTTCTAGCCTTCTTTAGATCTGGCTGCCCATGACTCAAACACACCTCCATCCATTCCCATGTCAGCTCCCTTTGGCTGGCTGTTTTCCTGATCACTCAGATCTGAACTTAAATGTCAACTTCCCCGACTTTCTCTGTGCTATGTCCCTCCGTGTGACGAGCACCCACAGGACCCTGTATTTCTCTTGGCCTGTTTACTACATCCTACGTCTTACGGCAGACAAAACGCAACTTCAAGTATGTGGTGATAAGGGGTGTATCTCCAACACCAAGCCGTGCAAGTATGTGACACAAGTCTAATGTTCAATAAGCATCTGAGGAATAGACTTAATACTATCTATGAAAGAACCATAAGAAGCAGCTATCTACATCCAGAAAAACTGATAGTAATCAGTACACGATACAAGTCAAATTAGCTTACAAACAACATAACTTAAAATCCAATTATGCAATATGTTTTGAGTCTTTCCAAAAGTTAAGGATATTCTTGAACCATTAATAGTGGAATATGCCTTCAAATAAACCTTCACCAATCAAGATTCTGTATTAGAAAAAAGTTCCTGAGTAAAGAAATGGGTATTAACATCCAGAGAAATAATTTTACATGATTAATAATTTAACTACTTTATTCATTAAAATAAAACTGCTTTAATTCTCCATAAAGGTTACATTTTCAACTTCCCAAAAATTCTCAATAAAAGCAGGCTTTAATAATTTCAATGGTAAAATGGTATTCTACTATGACGTAAGAAAACAAGTAAATGAAATTTCTAAATTCCATACATTTTCTTTCTGTTTGGGCTACGTATTACAAGACGTAGAGGAGACATTAACTGATTGTCTC
>NW_012100765.1:4603708-4604616 GCF_000951045.1 Mandrillus leucophaeus | reverse complement strand
CCTCTCCTACACGCTCAGAAGCAGCTTCTCTGAAACATTCAATACTCCATTCCCAGGCAGCTGTTACAGTAGTATCTGAAGGTGAGAAGGGACTGCTGTGAAGCTCCCTCCTCACAACAGTGTTTGCATTAATGAGTATCTTAAAGTATTCTTTGAACACTAAGCAAAGACAGATGAATGCTGAGAACAGAAATTGAAAGGTGTTTTTAGTCAGCCCAGTTTTGCCGAGCCCTAAAATTGACAGAGGCCAAGAGGAGGGGGATGGGTGGTTCAAATAAGAGAGGGGAGTTATCAGCCTGGGACGGAGGTGTGTGCACCAGGGCGGGGCAGGGGTTGAAAGGCAGGGGGTGGGACAATGAAGAAAGGAAAAAGTACTTTTGGAAGTATAGCCTCTTTCTTGCTCAGGGCAAGAACTTCATGAATTCCAAAACAGTAGGAGGTTGAGGGGTTTGTAAATTCCTTCGTGGCCACTGGTGGGGAGACACAAACAAGGAGTTTTGTTTGCAGCACAGGGGACAGAGAAGAGCTTGGGAAGAGAGGGATCCACATCTGAGGATGAGGGCAAAAAGTAGGCACCACGCTGAGGACAGCACAGGACACAGCGAGCAACAAAGGGGGCTGCCCCTCTCCAGACCTTTGCCCATCACGTAGCTGGTTAAAAACAAGACCAGTAATGATGAACACACTGAAATCAATGCCTGGCGTGAGGTGGGGCTGCTTATATGAGTGAGGAAGAAGTGACTTCAAAGACCCTCAGGAAGTATCTATCTTTTCTAGCCCTGTAGTCCAGATCTAGCACACTGCCTGGCACTAAGAAGCATCTATCCAGCAAATACTGGCCCAATCAAGGACTCAGTGATCACCTTGGACACAAAAATCATCCTTAATAAGCACAGTAAACATTAAAC
>NW_012100765.1:4598838-4600442 GCF_000951045.1 Mandrillus leucophaeus | reverse complement strand
CTGTATCTTAATTTTCTTAAATTAAATATAAAATAAAATATACATGAAATCTAAGAGGTGAAGGTCTACCACCACAGCCAAAATGTTAGCCGGGGACCTCATATGAGCCTATGAAACTGCAGCACTGAGCAGCCTGAAGTCAGGTCTGTATCCAGAATGTGAACAAAACATTCACCTGTATGTGAAAAACCCACACAGACAAAAACAGTTTTATTATTCCAAAGGTCACTGGACATATAACTAAATATCCTTATTTAGTTATCTACATCACTATTTTAGACTGAACAGCAACAACAACAACAACAACACTCATAAATTCAAACAACTTGGAGTTTGTATTTCTTTTACAGAACAGCCTTAAAAAGTCTTTGACTGCACAAAGTAAGTCCTAGAAGATAGCAGAGATAATATTAGAAAGTGTAACAAAATCACCTAAGTCCCTGAGAAAAACATTCATGCCTACAACCAATTTTGAGGCTAATTTCTTCGCATCCTTAGCTATTTCCCTAACCATTCTGCACAAGGCAAAGTTTCCCACTTCACTGTCAGTCTTAGCTACACATTACAAAATATAATGAATGGGGGTTCTTTTTGAAATATTTATAATGCTGACTTTCCTCTAATTTGGCTTTCCTTTTTTCTAAATTGGTAAAAATCTGCTAACCCTTTTTCCTTTAATACAAGAAAAATCATTCCTACCACATACGTATGATGCTGAATTGTGAATCTACAGCAATGACAGTTTCATTCACAACATTATTATAGAAGCAAATCTTTAGGGCCAGTAGACTATCAATGTGATGAATGATTAAAATATAAAAGAGGGATCATTTCAGCCCATTCTCTCTCTCAATGGAAATATGCACAATTTTAACATATTAGAAGTTATCCATTTTCTTTGACCTAAAAATTATTAATTTATTGCATACAAATATCTTAGTGGTAAATAATTAGGTGCTAAGTAGGTGATGATTCACTTTTCCTAAGTGAAAAAAAAAAGGATTTTAAAATATTGAGTTCAAGAAAAAATAACAATTTTGAAAACAAAAATGACAATTTTTGAAGCAATGTGTAGGTGAGAAATTCCTGTTTAAATAACAGAAGCCTACATCCCACCCCAGGCCTCTAAACACAGAATCTCACAGATGGAGCCCAGGCATCTGCACTGTATGAATGGGCTACAGGTTACTCAGATGCACAGTAAGGCTGAAGAACCACAAGATGCAATCTTATTTCCTCATGGGGTTCAGGAGTCCTAGGCAGACATCTCAAGAATGTCACTCATCAGATACATGTCAGATATATAAGGCATCAAGAAATGGTGGACCATAGTGAAATTCAAAGTAAATACAGGTTTAGGCCAGGCACAGTGGCTCACGCCTCTAATCCCAGCAGTTTCAGAGGCCAAGGCGGGCGGATCACTTGAGCTCAGGAGTTTGAGACCAGCCTGGCCAACATGGTGAAACCCCGTTTCTACTAAAAATACAAAAATTAGCTGGGCGTGGTGGTGCACGCCTGTAATCCCAGCTACTCGGGAGGCTGAGACAGGAGAATTGCTTGAACCTGGGAGGTGGAGGTTGCAGTGAGCAGAGATTATAACATTG
>NW_012100765.1:4570857-4597068 GCF_000951045.1 Mandrillus leucophaeus | reverse complement strand
TGCCTCAGCCTCCCGAGTAGCTGGGACTACAGGCACGTGCCACAACACCCGGCTAATTTTTTGTATTTTTAGTAGAGATGGGGTTTCACCATGTTAGCCAGGTTGGTCTCAAACTCCTGGCCTCAAATGATCCTCCCGCCTCAGCCTCCCAAAGAGCTGGGATTACAGGCATGAGCCACCACGCTCTGCCACGATCATTATTCTTTAAGTATACTACCTTACTTCCTTTAAGGACAAGTTTCAAAAGGGCTAGTCTAACAAATTAACTAGGTAAAAACACACACACAAGAAAATACTTCCAGCCTTTCTAAGTGATGCAGAAATGTTTTTCCTCTTCTTGTTAGCTTCTTTGTTCCCACTTCTTGAAGATTTTTAGGTGAGTACTGGTAAGCTTTGGGATTTTATTTGTTTTTTTCTACTCACGCCTTGATCACCTGTTTTAGCACGATCCTGATTTCTTTTGTATTTCTTCATTCTCCCCTGGGAAATTTGTGTCTGTGTCTGGCATCTGTCCCCACCACCTCCTCCTTTGTGAACACTGGGGTGAAAATTTCATTTATTTTTTAGCAGTGTCTCTATCGTCCGTCAATACATTACCCTTTCTCTGTCTTCCAGGCTTGACAAACCATTTTTCAGGCCCCTCCTTCAGGTGCTTTGAGAAACAGCTCATTATTATTTATCATGATCTCATTGGTAATCTTTCTTCTTTCTGGCACTCTTAATTCGGGGATGTTTTCTGATATTCTCAACATCTTCCTGTAATCATGCCAGTCTCCTCTATAACACTTGATGTCAACTGTGCCTCTTTCTTCATAAGTAATTGCTCTGTGCTCTCCAGTTTTCCATCCTGTTAGCCTGATAGCTAGAAATTTCTTACAGCGTGTCTATTCTTACACAGCATAACTTTGGGGTGTCTGTTTATTGGATTTATCTCTGAATACGCATGCCTGTTTCCACTCTGGGCGCTTTTTCCTTCACTACTTGCTCCTTTTTTTTTTCTTTCTTTCTTTCTTTTTCTTCTTTATAAGGTCCAACCATCAAGGCCACCTTTTACATTTTGTTTTGAGGGATAAAAAGGCTGCGGTTCTGCCTACACATGGCCTGCGTTTCTCAGTGTTGGAATTAATGGCTCAGACAATATTTGCTATGAAAAGCATCATGTGATGACCAAATCCAGTGCAACAATCTATTAGGTCCAAACTCCTACATGGGCTCCAAATTTGCATAACCAAATCAAGCTTCCTTGCCCTTTCTTTCTGTTCTCTAGTTTGACCACAGACTTGCTGAAGCTTCTAGCTGGATTATCACATGCTCTTAAAATACTCTCCCATTCTCCACTTCCAATCATATCCCTTTGTTTCAGATAAAACTTAATCAACAGGGGTTTTGTGTAGGTTTCCATTTGTACATAATGATAAATAGCTTAAGCTATATTCAGTACATTCACGATCACTATTTTACTTTCTTTAACATACACAGATAAATCACATTCTATCCACCCCATTATTTCCCATGATTATGTCCATGTCCTGGCGGTCTTTACTATCTGAGAGACAGAACTTAACTCCTCTCCCATTTTTTAATTATTAGCCAATATTAGCTTTTCTCAAAATTAAACAATATAAAATAGAGCAGCTTGAGCCAGATGGTAGATGCCACGCAATAAATTTATTATTTTCATTATAATGAATAAAAATAGTAAAATAAGTACTACTATATATTATATATGGAGAAAGTAATATATGTATTATGTAATCATATAATAAGTAAAATACAGAAGGATTTTGCCCCTTCCATGTGGATTACACTAAGGGTGCTACAAAGCAATATTGAGTAATATAGTCACAAATCAGTGGAAACTCTTCAGCAGGCCACAACATAGTGTGCATTTGTGTGCTGCCCTATTCTCCAAAAAGAATGCTGTCATACCCACTTTAAATAAATGGGAAATCAACAGAAACTGACTTCTCTGGGATCACTAAGAAATCGTGGTGATCCAGTCCCAAGTGCTAATTGGTAATGCTTTTAAACACCACATTTAACTGGATTTTCTTATAGCACTAATGTTCCTCCACCGACACAACTTAGCAGGCAACGTATTTACAAAACTATAATAGCCTGAAAAGAATTAACAACGAACAATGTGCAAAATAGTCAATTACAAGCTTAAACTTTAAACAAGCACTTACAATGAAGATTTAAAAAAAAAAAAAACAAAAAAACTATCCTGGCTATTGGGTCATTTTCCAGGCTACTAACTGCTAAACCATGTGCAGAACGTGCTTCCAATTTAACCATCCAGATTTTCTAAAAAGGCAGATAGCTTTGCTCTGCAGGCAGAATCAAGTTGGTCTTCAATTTGATTTTCAAAACAAAGCAGTTCTACAGAAAACCACTAAGCTTTTGCTACAAATGATCAGAAAAAGAAAAGGGGAAGTAGGTTTTATTTTAAAGACCCTAATTTGTCCATCCATGTAAATGAAAAATATAACTTTATTTTATTTTCAAAAAGGGTGATAGAGGAATAAATTCTACAGCCCCATCAGTTTCTAAGGATTATTGGCCACAAGTCTCAGCTCTTCTGAGACATAGCATTGGCAATGGGTGCCAATGCAAAAAATAACACATAGGAAGTCAGGATGATTTTTAAAAGCTACAGAGAAAATCTGAAATGCTTCCTAACTAATAAAGCACCTCTCAGGTCTTATAAATAATTGGATACAATGAAATCTGAGATCTCAGAATGGGTCGCTTCCTTTTCCAATAACACCAGATCAAAACCCATATACAAGGAAATGACCGGAACAGAAGCCAGGTGCATAGAAGAACTTTTGCATTTCCACAAATGTGCAAAAAACTTTATCACAGTACAGAATGAACACATGAAGCTCTGCACCCTTCTGCAGCTCTAGGTCGTAACCAGCCCAGAGTCTACAGAAATCCTACATACTGGTATAATGAACCAAGATGGGCTAGCTTTTTAAATATACCATTCGTACGTACTTCTTGTGGGTGTGACCAAACAGAGGAAGCTGAAAATGGTTTGTCCAGAGGGAAGTCTGTAACTGCAAACAGTGTGCTGATGACCCTGCTGACTTGTCACCATTGCGATGTTTACTATAAAAACAAGTCAGGTTGATCTAACCTTGGTTCCAGTCAACCTGGACCTTGTATGGGGTCCCATTGCTTGGTTTTAAAACAGGTTGTTGGATACTAATCTATGCCCTCCCTCTGAGTATGCCTAGCTGTCAGGTTACTGTCCAACAACAGAAACCTGTTCTCAAAACTCCCCTGTGAGCTCACACATCACCCTCCAGAGATCTTGTTTATCACAAGAACCATGTTCCTGAAAATTTGCCATGAGTCTAATTTTCATAGTCTAATATGGGCATCCCCTGGCAAGCAGTCTGTAAAACAAATAGTTACTTCTCAATGTATCATTAGTGTTAACCCAAATTTTCACATAACCTTCAGCACCTGTATTGAGTAGCTGGCTCACCTTGGAATTCTCTGCCTTAACATTAAGTGTAGGTAAAGAAACATCTAAGACTTTTGTTTAGGTAATTTTAAGCTTCTGTTGCTGTTGTTCTTGTTTGTTTTAGTTCTTTTCTCAAGAGACCCAACAAGGTAGCTGGTTAACTATCAGTCAATGGCAAATTTAGTAATCATCATATCCTATCCATTGCCTGGTAAATTTGGGTTCATTACACAACTCAAAATCAAGAACCACATTTCATTCTTCCATTTGTCATAGATGAACCATTTGCCTTAAACTTTGTCTCCAGAAAGTAGAGAAAAGGATCCACAATCATAAAAACAGCGCCCTTAACTGCTCATATGCCCTACAATAGTAACGGTGAAAAATTACACAGTGTTGATGATGTTCTGGGGATTCCTCTCTGCATTATACATGCATTACCTCATTTATTTCACCCAGCAATCCCAACAGATGGATTTTATAATATCTTCAACACAGAGATGAGGAAACTGTGACTCAGAGAAAGCAACTTAGATGTCACCCAGGTCGTAAAGGGCGGGCAGAGCCAGGATATAAACCCAAGAGTTTGCATTCCTAAGCATCACACCATCTCACTTCCTGTATCAACAGAGTGAAAGGACAGAATTATTGCACATTTGCAGACCAAAGCCAACACGAAGAAATCAGATGAGGATACGTATTAAGTCCCATTATACACAAAGACATGGAAGCCTTGGTTGGAAAGCAATTAATGTTAAAAACACTTAATGATTTTAGTGGACCACAAGCTCCATTTTCAGTCAATGCTAAAATATGAATGTATAAACAGAATCTTAGACTGCATTAACACTAAAAACGAGAGCAGATCCACTATTGAGCAAACCAGATCTGGAATACTAGGGTAAGACCTGGATTCACCACTTGGAGGGAAAAAGAGACAAACTAGAACACAGCAGAGGATGGTGACCGGGAATATAAGGTGTGGTTAAACCATGTTCTATGATGTGTTGCAAGTTTTCCAATTGCGCTTTTGAAGGAAGCCAAGGTTATCATCCTTGAAAACAGTGGAAAGAGAGACAATACACAATACTAGTTAGCTTCAGAGGGAAAAATGAGTATTTCAGGCTGACAGCTACAGAATTGAGAACTTTCTGAAAGTTAGAGCTGTCACAATGCAATAAATTGCCTTGTTGGTGGTGGCTCATGTCTCTCTCTGGGGAACTTATTTATTCCCATGACTTCAATTATGAAATATTAATACTGCGTGCCAAATCTGCAATCCCAACCCGGAATCACAAATCTGTCCACCCACAGACATGTCAAAAATTCATTATTTCCAAAACTGAAATGACTGCCTTAATCCCCCATGGCTTCCTTCTCCTCAAATATTCTACATCTTAACAAACGGCACTGCCATCCACCAGGTGGCCCAAGCCAGACACCAAGAAGCCAAGGATGACCCCTGCCTTACCCATCAGTTACCAAGTCCAACCACTTCCGTCACTTTAATATCACTCAAAACCATCCTCCTTTTCATCCTCACTGTTCCCAGTTCAGCTCAATCTCATCATTTCCTCTTGGAATTGCCTTAATCACCTCCTGAGTAATCTCCTTGCCCTCAAGTTGCCTACTATTCACAGCTGCTTGACTGTCCTAAATTATAAATCATATCATGGTATCTCACTATTTAAAATCAATCCTGGAGTAGTTTACCACATGCTTCATTGAAAATCAGACATCTTCCACTCCTAAACACAACAGACCCGTCATTTTTCTGGGGCCAGGATTCTATTCCAGCTTCACCTGTGTATTAGAGCATTTTTATACTGCTACAAAGAAATACCTGAGATGGTATAATTATAAAGATTTTAATTATAATTTATAATTATATATAAAGAAAAAGGGGTTTAATGAACTCACAGTTTCACATGACTAGGGAAGCCTCACAATCATGGTGGAAGGTGAAGAGGCAGCAAAAGCATGTCTTACATGGTGGGAGGCAAGATAGCATGTGCAAGGGAACTGGCCTTTATAAAACCATCAGATCTCCTGAGATGTATTCACTATCACAAGAACAGCATAGGAAAAACCCACCCCCCATGATTCAACTGCCTCCCACCAGGTCCCTCCCACAACATGTGGGGATTATGAGAGCTACAATTCAAGATGAGATTTGGGTGGGGACACAGCCAAACCATATCAACCTGTCATCCCTTCCTCTGTGGAACTACATCTCATAGTCATCTCATAGAATGACTTCAGTTCCAGTATTCCTGTTACGTCTTCCAGCTCCCAAGGCTCTGCTCAAGTATCTCTACCAACTGGTAATTTTCTTTCCACCAGGATAGTTCTAACTCACTTTTAAGATGAAGCTCAGACATTACCACGTATATTATTAAGAAAATTCATGTTAATCCATACAATAGCCATTCCTAACTCCCTCCTCCCTTGCCTGTCTCTTGAGTCAGAGACCCAACCATGGCTCTAAGAGTTCACATTCCAAGCTTCCCTTGCAGCTATGGATAGATGTCTGCTAGAGGTTTAGCCAGTAAGTTGTTAGCAGAATCCTGCTCAAGACCACCAGATTCTGGTAATGTTTTTCCCCCTTCCTGGATGGAACAGGATATCTGTAAGGATAAATGCTACCCTAATCTCTTCCTCCCCTGCCTCCTTTAGGGGACTCTAATGTTGTGTGTGAGGCTCAAGAGCCAGCCTGCAAGAAAGAAATGCAAGAGGAGAGGAAAAAGCTGAAGAATGAAAATCAGCATGCTGAGGAGGGCAGAATGGGAAGACAGAAACATTGATTTGCTGAACTCACATAGGCAGCCTCCTATCAGGCATTCTATGTTTAGCTGCTATTCCACCTCTGGGAATTCTTTCTAAAGTCTCTACAAAGGAGGCAATGCAGTGGTGGGTAAGGACAAAGGCTTTAGGGTTCAGCAGATCTCGCTTCAAATCTGGGTTCTGCCACTTACCAGCTACACAACACTGGGCAAGTAACCTAATCTCTCTGATCCTCAATTGCCTCCTCTGTAAAATGGTAATGACAATGCCTAACAAAGAAGTTTATTATAAGGAGTAGGCAGGATAATATGTGTAAAGTACTTAGCAAGTGCCTGGTACACAGTGAGTACTCAAAAATCTTAGCCAAACTGGGCACAGTGGCTCACACTTGTAATCTCTAGGAGGGCAAGGCGGGATGACTGCTTGAGGCTAGAGGTTCCAGAGTAGCCTGTGCAACAGAGTGAGACCTTGTCTCTACAAAAAATAAAAATAGAAAAAATTAGCCAGGTGTGGTAGCATGTGCCCGTAGTCCCTGCTACCAGGAGGCCGAGGAGGGAAGATCTTAAGCCCAGAGGTTTGAAGCAGCAGTAAGCTATGATTGCAACCCTGCACTCCAGCCCGAAGGATGGGGTAAGACCCTGTCTCAAAAAAAAAAAAAAAAGATTAGACGTTATTATGAGGAAGCTGATGGTGGAGTATCCCTGATACGTATGCAACAACACCCTGGGAACACACGGATTATTTCCCCAACTCCCCGAACTGTAATTATCTGATATCTACCTAATTCTTGTATTAGGATGTGGGCCAAGTTGAAAGCAAGAAAAGCGGCCTGCCACTATCTAGTACCTAACACAGGACTTGCAGGTACTAGCTTTCCAAAAGTACTTGCTGGGTGAATGACTGTACGAACCAAAGACTCATTTGAGTGTTGAAGTTTATCATTTTGGGCAGCTTCTAGAATAAATGGAATTTATATAGATGGCTTAAAAAAATACATATACTGAGGACCATATGATTGCAGACATATCGATAACATGTTAATTTTATTTATCAAGCAGCCAATGAAACTTTTAAAGCAGTAAGATAGTCTGCTTTGCTTTCACAAATATATCATTTGCCCTTTCCCTCACTGCTGTAAGGGAGCACTTCCTCTATGTCTGAAAATGAAGACAGCTAAGATATGAAGTGTAAAAACCGCTTATGATACAACTAAAGCCAAAAACTGAACTTGGGATCTATGTTTCATCTTCTCTACCCCTTCCAACGTAGCCACTAGAAAAGGCTTTCGCTCTGAGCATTTACTTGTGATGAACTTATCAAATGAACAACCCTATTGTTTTGTGGGGGGGAAAAGGGGGAGGTAGGTGGATTTTTTGACAAGTAAACTGTATCTGACTATTAGAATGCACTAAAATATTGTTTCTATGCAGTGTTTTGCCACCTACAGGCAAACCCCTACAAAATATTATTGTCTAGGAACGCTCTTTAAATGTGACTGCTAAAATGTCACCTAATCACAGTGACCATAGAAAATAATATCTGTTATAAAAACCAGTCCTCCTTTCATCATAAAGGTTTTTCACGTGTAGTGGGAGCACTTTATTTTTCTACAGGCAGGAATATTCCCTCGCAGTAAGGAAAGGTGATCTGCTCTGATAAAACTTTAACAGGTGCTGAAATTTATATATTCTATGACAGCCTTACAAGCCTACACTAATTATTAATTATCCGCCTAAATGTATACTACTTTACACATCCTGCTCCTTAACCAGAACACTCAGAAAACCCGTTGTACGCTGCCTAACGGACCATGTCTTGAACGGCTAAATGGCCTAGCAAATGCAAAGATTTTCCCATACGTACACTTTACAGTGTTAATGTAGACCCACCGCCTACACAAACCAACTGCATTTCCACAACCGCATTCCACCTTGAGGAACACAGGTGACTTAGGGGAGGCATCTATCTGTGGACAATATCAGCAGATTAGAGTCAATTTATAGAGCAGCTTCTCTAAAGTGCTTGCAAGTAACATTACTGTGTAGTTATTACAATTGTAGAGATAGTGAGTACTCTCTCTTATTCTGCTCTGTGAATATTTTAAAGAAGTCACATAGAGGCTTTTTATGCCAGAGCAGGTGTGAACTCAATTCCACTCTTAAACTAGTATCAGCTCAGCTGAGAGAACAGCCGTAAATTTTTATTTCAGAACCAAATGAAACTCATGAGGGTAAGGGGCAAAATCTCATTAACTATTAAAATGCCTCGAAAAGATGGGGAGAAGGTGGCTTGCTTTTATTTTCAATTGGTGCTCAAACTATACCTAGGGCTTTGCGAAAAATGGAAAATGTAATCACACAAAAGTATGTATATTTAGAATTGTTTTATTTCAGGAGAAACAAAAAAATTCAGAGAGCTCGCCCACCCTCCCCTGGCCACATCTCTATGAGTTAGGTCAGTAACAGAAATAAGGAAACTGAGATTAAAATGAAAAACAGCTTGTTCAAAATCACACAAAGATCATTTTGTAAACTATTGTTTACCAGGTTGGGTTTTTTTTTTTCCTGGTTTTTCTCTAGCTAACAGGGATCATCCACAGCTACTGAGGCAGTCTGCCAAGATATTTAAAAGATCTGTGCTCACTGCATCTCAATTTCCAAATAATATTTGTAAGACCATCAATAAATAAGGAAAAAAAATTATGCATGAAAAAACACACACACCATATAAAGTATGAATTTAATCCTGTCAGTAGACCAATTGTTAAAGCTTTCAAAAACACGGATATTAGGCTCATTTCCAATTACTCTGAAAGTTCTGAAGGAGACAGGGTCACTAATACATTTTTTTCCATGATTTGGTATTGCCCAGTTAAGTGCAATCAGTTACCCATAAAGAGTTTATGCTTATATCCGAGGCATTCAGATTTGGCTACTGGGCTGTTAAGAGTACAGCTTGGTCTGAACAGCCAAGGTGAGGAAAAGCCATTACCAATTAGTAATCTAGTAATTTCAAGACTCAGAAAGCCAAGCCAATGCTAGTAATACAAGGCTAGAAAATCTTACTTTGTGATCTATCGCTCTAAAATTAGCTTTGTGTGTGTCTCCTTTTCTCTTATCCTTCACTTTTTCTGTCTCCCCCTTCTCCACCAAATGTTATCAGATATTACACACTTTCTATTTTCATTCAGCTTTAATATGGCCCACGAGGGGGTGGCATTTAATTAATCACTTCCACTTTCTGCCAGAATTCACTACATGATGCTCAAGTTTGCATATCACTTTTGCCAAGCTGATCGGACCCGATGAACAGAAAAACGGAGTAGATAACATTATAGTAGGTGTAATAATAATTTGCATTAACTGAATTTTAGGGCCAGGTGGCTTTATGTTATTTTATTTAAACACAGGGCAACTTACTTAGATGAGACATTTCATCACAGTGCTAAAGAAACTTGCCCAAGGTCACCGAACTGGAGAGTGGTGATCTGGTGCTCACAGCAATGCCCAGCTGACAATAGTGCTCTGCTAGGTCCACCATCCACCACTTCCCCCATGTTAGTTCTCTTGTGGCATTTTCAATCTACATGAAAGCTTTAAATGTTTTATCTTAAACATAAACAATATAACCAGCTGTATTTTATACCACTTTCAAATGATGCTTCCTTATAATTTTTCCTATTAATGTGTCAAGGAATTAAGAAGTGATTAATAAGCAATCATCAAGACGACGAAAAATGTGTGAGCTGTGTTTATTAACCACTTAGAAATAAATTTAATTTAATCTCAATCTATGCTCCATATATTTTGCAATTGTTGGTTCCTAGGCCTGATATTCTGCAAAAGAAAAGAAAATGAGATCCACTGAACACCTCCTTTTACTCAAAACAAAACGTGCTTCCTTTGGATTCAAAAACTCTTAAGAGTAAGGGGAATTGGAGAATAATCCAATACAGAGGCAACATTCTATACCAAGCGTCTGTGGAGTAAGGGGAATGAGAGAATAATCCCATATACAGAGGCAACAGTCTATACCAAGCATCTGTGAAGAAGAAAGAAATGAAGTGGAATAGGACTGTCTCCAAAACATTCCTGAGCACATGGAAGGTATTTGTAAAACTATCTCCTTGATGAAAACCATCATACCTTGTAGTGACTCCATTATTCAGATGACCTACAACACAAGCAAAGAAATCTGCATTTGTCCATGGGTTCTCCCTAGACTCACCACTCAAACACCACACCAGGGCGTTCTTGGCCTTGTGTTTAAAGATGAAACTTGAGAACATTTAAAATGGAGAGAAACATGGCTGAAGGCAAATATTTCACAAAAGGGAGCATCTGAATTCAACACAGCTGTCCCCAAAGAGGTACTTATTTTATAGGATTACTGTTCTGTGGACTGGCTAAAAAAGACGCCTTTTCATTTTGGTCTTGATGTTTACAGAACTGAACATTCTATACTACCTCCACCTGCTCCTGCCTTCTGTTCCAATCTCCTTAGAAGGTATAGGTATTTTAAAACTGCTACCACCCAAAACCCCAAAGTCTATACATTTTTCCATTTATTACCCAGACAAAAATGACAGATGAGCAGTGTGTAGCCTCGCAATGCCCTAACAGTCACACAGCAGAGCACAGTGGTTACAAAGTGTATTATGTCACCTCACCTTTCACAGTGAGCCTGGGAGGGGTGGGCCAGGCTGGCATCCCTGTCCTCACCTGGGAAACCAGAAAACGAGGGCTCAGAAGAAATTTGCCAAATGTCCCATCACCCATCACTAGGAAGTGAAAAGCCAAGAATTACGCTGAAGTGACCCCTGAAGACCTAGAATCCACTGTCCCATGACACCTTGTAAGACGTGCAGTGCTCAACACAGCTCCTTTGCTTCTTTGGTTCTAAGAATGTATAATATGAACAAAGAAAGCAGTCTTATTTTTATTGAGGATGAATACAGCACTTAAGAAGGACACATAACTTTCAAGGATGTGAGGTTCACTATAACTATACTGATGTTATTCTCCTGGAGCCATGGAGTAATGAGAGGTTTGAGAAATGCAAAGTATTTAATTGCACCCCCGCCGCCCAAGATCCAGTCAAGAAGTAGGGTACTGGTTAATACTGTCACAGACACATTTTAAGTACAGGGCTTACGCAAAATTCAAATAAAGTATTTTCCCAAGGAAAGGCTTAGAGAATTGGCCGGGCCCAGTGGCTCACACCTGTCATCCCAGAACTTTGGGAGGCTAAAGCAGGAGGATCACTTGAGCCTAGGTGTTTGAAGATGCAGTGAGCTATAATCATGTCACTGTACTCCAGCCTGGGTGACACAGTGAGACTCTGTGTCTAAAAAGAAAGTAAGTAAATAAAAACATGAAAATAAATAAAAATAAAAAACCTAGAGAAAAACTTTTTCTACTAAATAAAAGCAGCACTGTTTATTTCACATCCTGGTTACCTTTAATGATAGATGGTCCTTCCCCGTGCCTCTGTTTCAATGTGTCTGATTCATGGCATGAGACCGTTCAACAGAGTTGGGAAACTTCTGGACAAAAGATGGATCCAACTCTCACAATTTCATCCAGTCGTGGCATGTTGTCTAAAACTAAATGTCTTTTGGCTGTACCTAATCCTCACATTAAAAATCAACAACTGCAATTGTGTACATATTAAAAGAAAGTAGAGGGTTTTCTCCCCAAGGCAGTAGGTATTCTTGTCTGAGTGTTTCACGGTGACATGGCAGGTTGCTGGAGGTAAGTTCCCTGGAAACTGTTTGGGCAATGGTCCAGGAGAAAGATCTCTGTCTGTCGCTTGTAGCAGCATGTCCCAGGGATGTGCTCCAGGGTGCCAGGCCTGCTCTGGATGGGTGCAGTAGGAGGCACTGGGAGTAAAGCCTGGCCTTTGGCTCTGCCAAAGACCACCCAGGGGACTGCAGAAAAGGGTGGTGACTGGAGCTACAGGCCTATTGCGTAACAAGGGTGCCCTGGACAGGCTGGCAGGAAGTCAAGCCAGAGACCTAAAAGAGAAGGTTCTGGGGAAAGCAGAGGTAAGGAGAGCTGGCTTTGGCTGGTTGCTGCCTTGCTCAAAGGCTTAGGACAATGAAGGCACAGGCCTTGAAGGTGAGAGGCAAACAGCAGGCCTCACACTCCTTCCCATGCAAGACGTCATGCCTGGACTTTCTCCACCTTCCTCTCTACAATATCTTTTTTCCTCCTCCATCTTCCTCTCTAATTTGCTGACTGGAAATTACAGTTGAGACATCTTTTTATACGTTTTTTATTACATGAAAGTTAGGGCTTTGTTCTTAATTTTCAAAATTATTAAATAGAAAATTATGTATTTTTCTCTTAAAAAAATTAAAGTGTGCATTGAACACTGCAAGTTAGTAAGCCCAGTATGAATCCCTGACTCCCTTCTCTCCTGTCTATTTCCCAGGCTGCATTCCCAGCCCTGCCCCAACCTCTGCAACTGGAGATGGGCTGTATTATAGGGAAGCAGTGTGGTTGGGAGACACTGCTCAACTCACCCTTCCCCTTCTGTCTGCATCAAACCTGAAGACACCCAGAAGCTGTGACCCCCATCTTGAGACAATGAGGGGAAGAACAAAAGAATCACAGAGCCATCAGCCCTGACATCACTGAGCTGCAAACCACTTCCAGCAGGGGCCTTACCACCAGACTTCTAGAATGAGAAAAATTATTCTTAAGCTACCATTAGTCACATTTTCCATTACTTCGAAGCAAAAGCATTCCTACCTGATGCAAACTGCTTTTTACTTTTATGTGAAGCTTAAATAATTTATCTTCTGTTTGGGTCAACAACTTTCTATGTGAGAAATCTTCCCCAGGTATTTAGAAGGTCTATACATCTCTGTTGGCCATAGTTTTCAAGTAACATTTTTCTGGTTAGAAATTCTTCTAAATGTTATAAGACTTGGTTTAGTAAACCTAGTCTGACTCTAAACGTGTTTGAGGATCACAGCATTAACCGTGCTATATCATAGAGTAGGCTAGAAAGGAAACAAGACCAATGAGAAAGGATGGAAATGTACTCCAACTGGACAACGGGAAATCAGTTATCTTAGCTGAATACCAGAAACACAACTTTTTTCAATGGCCTTTCAAATTATTTATTATAATTATAATAATAATAATTATTATTAGCAATGGGGTCTCCCTCTGTCACCCAGGCTGGAATATAGTGGCACAATCTCAGCTCACTGTGGTGATCTCAACCTCCCAGGCTCCAGCAGTCCTTCCACCTCAGCCTTCTCAATGGCTGGGACCACTAGTGCATAAAACCACACCCGGCTAATTTTTTTATTATCTATAGAGACAGGATCTTGCTATATTGCCCAGGCTGGTCTCAAACACTTGGGTTCAAGCAATCCTTCCATCTTGGCCTCCCAAAGTGCTGGGATTACGGGCATGAGCCACTGTGCTCGACCTAAAATATTATTGATTTTACTTATTTCTGCTTATACATAAAATAATCTGTGGTGTACTGAAAACTGAAATAGGCCACATTGTAATATGGTCCGTTTCCTATTTTGGCAGAATATTTTGTCCAGTCAAGGATATAGTCCTATAGAATAAAACATGAATTTCTATATGACTGGCTCTGGTTTAGGGTCGTCTTCTTGGTACAGTAAGGTATAGGCCTAACTTTAATGTATGGGCTTTTCATTCAACGTTTAAACCCTATCTATCCAATTCCCTGATTCACTCGACAGTCATTTATTGAGGTCCTACAACCTCTATGCCAAATACTGATCTATGCACAGCACTTTTCTCCTGGTGACTCAACTTAATGAGTTATTATTTTATTATCCCCAACCAATCCAATTCCTTAGCTATAGATCTGGAATCAGCTGAGCTATAAAAGGAATATCTATTTTAGTTAGGCTTTAAAGAATTACATTTGGAAAACACATCACTGGCAAAGTCACTTGAAGGTATTCATAAAATAGAGATGAATGGATGAGAAAGAATAATAAAACATCTCCAAAGAGAAAATACAGTATAAGGATAAAATGACGTATCTGAAAGATCAACGGACCATTAGATGATAAAACTACCTCAGAGATCACCTAAAGAGCTGTTCCTCCCTCAATCTAAAGATGTGAAAACGACCTGACCAGAGGACCCACAGGCAGCTGTAGCAAAACAGAATAGAAAACTCAATTCTTGACTGGGCATGGTGGCTCATGCCTGTAATCCCAGCGCTTTGGGAGACTGAAGCAGGCGGATCACTTCAGGTCAGGAGTTCAAGACCAGCCTAGCCAACATGGTAAAACCCCGTCCCTACTAAAAATACAAAAATTAGCCAGACGTGGTGGTGCACAGCTGTAGTCCCAGCTGCTCAGGAGGCTAAGGTGGAAGGCTCACCTGAGCCCAGGAAGTTGAGGCTTCAGAGATCATCCTACTGAACTCCAGCCTGGGCAACAGAGAGAGACTATCTCAAAAAAACAAAAACAAAAAGACAGAAAGAAAAAGAAAAGAAAAAGAAGGAGAAGAAGAATAGAAGAAGTAGAAGAAAAAAACTCAGTTCTCCTGACTCCTGACTACCAGCCTTAGCTCAACAATCAGGATTGCTAATAACACCAAGGATGAGGCTCAAACGAGTCATACTTGTTAATATTTCAGGAGGACATTTTAAATTTAACATTTAAAAAATCAAAATTCCCAAAGTAAAATCAAATAAGACCACAATTAATAATTTCTTCTCTCAGAAATTACTTGTGCCACATTATAAGTCTAATACCTAAGAGCTGATACTGAGATAACCTCAAGCGGAAAAGCGTCATTTAAAAAAAAAAAAAAAAAAAAAGACCAAGATGTCCCTAGCTAATGAACTAGCAAAGAGGCCTGCTGCATTTAAAAAGCGAACTAAAATTTCTAGAGCTGACATCTATATTCACAGTTCCATTCTTATGAAGTTACTAAAGATTATTTGACCTTTGGAACTTTCAAACATCAAATGATTGCCATTATTTTACAGGTTTTGCTATTTTCTAATACTCGCACTTCTGCACAGAACAAAATATCTGACCACGAAGTCAGGTAACATCTCATTCATGCTTTGAAAAATTATGTTTCTTTGTAGTCATGCTTTTCCTTTGTACATTAAGGCTTCCAAAAACAGTTTTCCTAGTAAAAGCTGATTCATTGCTTATTCTCTGTTTTACAATGAAGAGTAAAACTCCCTGTATTAGCATGTACTCACATTTGCTGTTTTACAAGAAGACTGTGGCATCCGCTTCTGCCACTGGGATTTGAAAACACTCACAACACTTCACCTTTATGCTGGGCTAAACTCAGGGTAGCCATAAACACTCTGAAGTAATACAAACCTAAATATTCCTGCTAGGCAAACGGAGCAGTGGAACCGAATTATAATGAGCTAGCAGCTGTCACAATATGACCACAGTAACCAAATCAAAATATCAACCGCTAACCCAGATGAGATTCAAAGGTCATCCTGTAAGCCAGCAGCTTTCTTCAGTTCTGCCTGAAACCTCAATCTAATCCAGCAGTAAAATGTTCCACTGAGCTAGGTTAGAAACCATTTACTCTATGGTGGTAAATTATTTAATGCTCTGAGAAAGTACCATGAGTAGGACTAGTACCAAATACCACAGTAAGGAAACTGAACCATTCAAAATGGGCCATGTGAAAGCATAGCCCCTGATGCTGAACTAAGCTGTAGCCAAGTGTACAAAAGTATCACTTTTCACACCCTTCAGTCACAAATGCCATGTATGTAATTTTATGGGGCAACTTGCTCACTTATCCTCAGTTTTCAATCGATGCTCTGGAATAATAAAAGGAAAATGGAATGCTTAGCTCCTTCCTTGGATCAAATAGTTTTAGCTAGAAAATATATTGTCTACCATTGTAAAAATATTTGGACAATTACCTGCAAAAGTTTAGTGCTTGACAAAGGGAAAAAAAGGTTTTCTTTTTTTAAGTGCATATTCTTTCCATATACTTCTCACTAGGATTTTCAAACTCTTCTATAGCATATAAATAACCCTCTTAAAAAACACAGGAGTTAGACTCATGGACCCTTTCTACCATTAGAATACTCTGAAAACTATCCAACTGACCACCTAGGAAGGTTTCATCACATTGTTTAAGAACTGCAATGAACGAGTTTCCAATAGGTCCAGTGTACATTACAATCATTAATTATGATAGGCAATCATAAGGAAGAAATGATTTATTTTCTCCAGATATAAAACAATGCATGGAATTTCAACTAAGGCAAAATGTAACCTGGCATGTATCTACACAATGAAAGCAATGAGTGAGTTCTTAGTAAATGTCAGGTAAAAGTGTATGAATTGGTCAATGCAGACAGTCAGTACTCACATCTCTCAGCCCTGCCAACATCGAAACAAACAGAAAGGCTATTCACACCTATTTTTTAAAAATGTAGGAGCTTGCTTTCTGTTTCTGTTAGTTAGGCTTTTCTTTAACAGATTTACAAATATCAACCACTAAAACCCTGTATGACAAGTATAATCACAGACAGGAACACAGAACAATCTTATAAACTAAGAAATGTCATTAATTCTTCTAGCACGATACATACATCGGGTGTGTGGGTGTACATGTGTGTCCATGCATGTATAACCACACATGGGTGTTTTGGTTATTTTACTTTAGGGATTCACAAACTATCAAATAGTGCTATTTTTCCACACACACAAGCTTATTTCTAAAAGAATAAATTAACACAAACATTTTATTACTTTTGAGATGGGATCTCACTCTGTTGCCCAGGTTGGGGTGCAATGGCATGATGTCAGCCCACTGCAACCTTCGCCTCCTGAGCTCAAGAGATCCTCCTTCCTTGGACTCCCAAGTAGTTGGGACCACAGATGTGTGCCACCACGCCTGGCTAAGTTTTTGTAATTTTGGTAGAGATGAGGTTTCATCATGTTGCCTAGGCTGAAACACTTTATTACTCTTATAACTTACATCCCACTTTGCATAAATTTGAAATAGAGACACAAATGAACTGAGTTTTGGAATTTCAGTGCCAAATAGCAGTATTATGTTTAAAAATCTGTAAAATGCAAAACCATTCATGTGAAATCAAGAAGTTCAGAGTTGTAATAATGGGTTTCGTTACCATAAAAGAGCTTATAAACAAATATACTAGCAATGCCTGTTATCATTTCTCTAAAATTGTATACTGCCATAAAGAACAAAATATATAATTAATAACAATCCACTCTCAAAGAGAAAGAGTAGTGCAGTACTTTTTTCTTTCTTTGCAGTAAAATAAAACCTTACTAAATGAACAGTTTACCAAAAAGAAAAAAGAAAAAAAAAAATCAGGTCATCTGCAGTTAATAACTCTTTCCTGTAAAATTAGTGTCACTTATTTCTGTAGCAGACGCCTAATTCAGTCACAGGCTTGATTGATTTGACAATAGAGAATCTGCTCCAATAAAATGGCTGATTTATTTCTGATGCTATAGCTTTTACCCTGACGCAACATCACGGTAGAATTAAGTCTTTGAAACAGAAAGAAATACTTTGCACTTTTAACGAAAACCAGTTAAAGATTCTGAAAGTGGAGACTGGAGTGTTGTCCAACACTTATACTGAAGTCTACTACCTTCTTTTGGTAGAAAGAAAATGTCCACAAAGGTCACAACATGGGCTCTGGGTCTGGACACAAAGTGCAGTTTAGAACACAGCATATATGCTAGGAGTTCAAACTGTCCCCTACACCAATAGATCTTACTTTGTTTTTATTACCATTTGTAAATTAATTGTCCTTAATTTCTTGAAAGTGATCTATCTTTTCTTTGTAAAGCTGTAACATAACACCAAATATGGCTCATCTGAAAAGTGGTTTCATTTTAAACAAACAGCAGCTTGGGCAAAATCAATGAGAATCTTTGTTCCCCGAATCTAGCCTTCAGATACGCAAGCCAATCAAGAAGGCGTCTGGGATGTGAGAAATTACAGCGATGGGAAGAGTTTTTAATGCAGCATCAGAGTGAATTCTCTTAAAAAAAAATTGTTCTTCTCTAAATAAAACTGTAAGGTATTTCATACTTGCTTCAATGTCTTTTTCTCCCTTTTCCATTTTTTTTCGCATACCACGCCATGCCCTCTCGCTCTGAGGGCGACTTCCCTGACCCCAGTCTGACACTGCGCCAGTTAATGTCAGATAAACCATTTAGCCCAAGCACAATTCTTTTCTGTGCAAAAATCTGCTTGAGGTGGAAAATGTAGCAGTTTGTAAACAATGAAGAGCCATGTTTCAAACCAGACAGCTTATCTAACAGAGAAGTCCTTTCATTGGGAACAGTGGGTGGGGGCCTCGTGGACATAGTAGCATTTCCTATCACAATGCAGGAGACTGTCTTGGTCTCCATATTTAAGAGTTTAATGGGAAGGAGGGCAGACGGGATAAAAGAGCAAGGCTGACATGGATTTGCAGCCTAAAAAACAACCAAGTGAAAAGAATCCGCTCTCTCTGCTCTAGACTGTCAGGCCACTTATATTTTAAATACTATTTGGATTGAAAAACTAATTTTATTTGTAAAGCAGTTGCCCATGAGGAAACATGAATAGAACAATCATTTAATCTGTTTGTACTGCTTGGTGTATTCTGGAATATTAATTTATCAAGTTGTTCTTAAGAGTTAAAACTTTTTTCGCATAGAAAACATAAACTTCTCACTATGAGTATTTATTTATTCATTTTTCTCACTGTAGCTCATTAGAGGATCATTTTAGGATCCAAGGAAGTTAGTATATTATTTAAGCGCTACTTCTCAAGACTCTATTTTCAAATAAATCTTTTATTCCAAGCAGTTGTGTGAAGATGAATAGAAAAGCAAAGGTGCTGGAAATAAAATCATAACTATTGACACTGAAGAGTCAAAAGCTGCCTTTTAGAATCTAAGTTGATAAATGTATCTAGTCACCTGTATCTACATATCCTGAGAACAAGAAACAATGCACCTTCCTATCAACAACTGATAAAGGACTGGGATTCCTGTTTTAGTTACAATGTTAAAACATACATATGAAATTTACTACTTTGAAGGCAAAAATAACACAAAAATAAGAACATCCTATGACCAAAACCAACCTTGTGGTTCTCAAAGTTGGTAAGACACTCAAAGGCATGAACATATGATGTCACCCATTAACTATAAGTTGCTACTATTTATCTGCTTTGACTATTTTGTGTTAAATATCTGAAATCCATTTAGATGGATTTGACAGTGATTTTTCAAAGAATGCGAGATTCAAGGACCTGAAGTAACCGGTATAGCTTCCAAAGCTTAAAATCATGACATTCTTTAGAAGCATTTGCAGTTATGGTCTCTGAAAAGTATAATTACCGTTGTGTGTTTTCCTTGGAGTGTTGTCCAACAGCTTGTACCAAGAAATGTAACTTCACTTATTGACAGATTCTCAAGAGAATCTGGCCAGGTTGAGAGATTTACTAATATTGTTAAAAACTCATGTTTACTAGAACAAAGATCATTTTTTCAATCAAAACTAAAGTAGCCAGCTATTGGACCTTTTAAGACATTAGGAATCATCTTTTCATTGCTCAAGTTACTGCTGTTAAACAAACGTCCCTACAGGGTAGCCAAAAGCAGAAAAACATGCTGAGGATGCCAGGATGAATGGCATGCTGGAGATTCACAGACAGCTCAAACTAACAGGTAACTTGCTTTAGTAAAGCAGGATGCGGTCTGCCTAGGCCATTAGCACTGAAGTTCACGCCTTGATAAATACACAACCCGATTTTACAATTCAACTTGAACGCACTACTCTGATTTAAGCACACTAAGCCCATTAACACCATTTATTTTCATAAACCCTTTAGCAGAAATCACAGTTAACACTGACTATATATCATTGCCAATCAACAAGCCCAGTGATATTTTTATTCTAAATATTCACCACTTTGACTTCATCTACCTTAACTCAGAAACTACTGATGCAACATTGAAACTGTGGTCCGTGCTTTAGGTCTAAGGAAAACAAAATTTCCACGTAGATTCAGTATCACCAAAAGCATTTCATTCCATATGGTTGTAAAACTTAATCTTTGATATACTATTACCAAACACAGACTGCCAATACTTCTCTGCAATTTAAGATTATTACAAGTGAACTGACTAAATATCCAAATTTCTAAAAGCAGAACCTCTGTCTAGGACATGGTTTTACCTTCTATAGTAAAACATAAGCATTTAAAAGGTGTAGGTTAATTTAAAATGAGTCTTACTTTGTATTCTGGAATTGACAAAAGGTGGAGAGAGATTGTCATGTGACCCAAGGTCCCTGCTGGTCATGTGGTCATAGGGAGTCCCATCTCCATAGTTCTGTAAATAAAATAACAGTGTAAGTTGTTATTTTATATTAATAAACAGCACATAAACATGGCCCCACTACCAAAACTTCTCCCATCCTAAAAAAACTGGAGTCCACTATTCCCTCGCTGGAATTTCACTAGAAGGAATCTGCACCTTCACAGGTATAGTGGCTAAAAGAAAGCTCTAGAGTCTACGAAGTCCAACTTTTCCTCAAAATAGCTGAGAAATCTTAGAAATAATAATAATGGTATCAACGGCATGGGGTTGTTGACATGATTAAATAAAATAGTGTATGTAAAACATCAGACACCTATAAAGTATACTGCGTATGTTAAAAATTATTATTTTAATAAGGCCACATTAAAGCAAAATAGTGCCACAAGGGAAAATTAGGCATAGCATGCAATGAATTGCTTTTCAAAGACCAAGATAGAGCCATTCAAACAATAACTTTTGGTGTTAAGATACTGAAGTTTCAATGTTTTATTATAGGATACTGAAGTTTCAATGTTTTATTATAGTTACTATTGTGGTTGTAAGATAACTAGATTGTCACATAAGTAATTAACACATAAGAAAGTTAAGAATATTAGGATTTAACTATGATATGAACATCAAAACATTAGCATAAATTAGCATTTCTGGAGTTGGACAAAGTATGTCACAAAAAAACAACCAGTTTAAGGAAGACAAATTTTGACAGAAATATTTCATTATTACAATCAGTTTATTGTTTTAAGGGGAATTTAAAATTAAAACAATGTTTTTAAGCTGTCCAGTTACTTAATTTTAATGGGGAAATTTGATTACATGGTAGAAAAAAGTTAAAATCATCTATACTACAGGGTTCAACGTTCAGTCTACTAAATTGCATAAAGTGACCAAAGAGAGGGGGGAAAGTCATTCTGCTCAGCTGGTGGAACTGCCCATAAAGTCTAAGTCAAATTTACTCAGAAGTATCGGTTGCATGTGAGTCAAAGGGCAGAATCTGCCCACACACAAAAAAAGGGGGCTGCTGCATGAACTAGGAAAAGACACATCCCCTCCACCTTAAGGAAAACAACCCCGTTCTCAGTCACCTTTCCTCATGTGTAACAACTAACTTGACTGATACTATAGTCTAATTCTGCCAACATGTCGATCTATAAAAGGAGGCTACATTGTAAATACCCATCATAGTACACTCATTCATTCTATACCAGGCATTGCATAATGCTAATTATCACTTATTAAGTGTCCTCATCCTAGATAGTGTACTAAAAGCTTAATATATATTATCTAATTTAATCCTCAGCACAGTGCTGGAACGTAGACACTCTCCCCATGTTAGGATGAAAAAAGAGAGACCTTGAAAGTCTGCCTGGGTATAAATCTGCCACAAATGATTTGTCTCATGCAAACTTCTGGATTTAGAAAATATAAATTACACTAAATTGGTTTGAAATTATTCACCAATATATTCGTGAGAAAAATGGCAGGACAGCTAACAAAAACCAAAAGCTAGTTAGTTTTAATCCTAAATTAAGATGATTCTAAACAGACCTTGTTTTCTGAAACACAATTAAAAGTACCATGTGTACTGAATGGAGAAATCATGAGAAATTGTGAAAATCTGGATGAACTAAACAATTGAGGGGAGTTCTATGATCTCCACTTGCTGTCAAGGGGAATGGATTTATTTCTGCAAGTGCAGACTGTAACATGAGGAGGAGGAAAGATTTCCTCAACCCATCCATATAAAGCATTAGAATGTCAAGCGCGACAGCTGGTGTAAGGGCTCACAAAGTTACTGGTAAGCTTAGAGATCCTGCTGTACCCTGAACACTAGACTAAGGATCACAATGCCAAGGACAGGTGGAAATGTCTAACTCTGACTTGCTGGAATGTCCTCATTTTGACAGCTTGATTACCTTCCCTGCCTCTTATGCCAAAATGGAACCTTCCCCCAACCCAAATTTGTGTGAACATTTACAGTAAAATGTTACCCTCCCTGCAGAATGCTTCATCTATATATAGCTGGTTGGGAGAGGAAGAGATGTTGGTTTTACCATGTACACTAAGTGTACTTTTAATCTGGGGCATTATATGTACATCATAAAAGCGGACATGGATTTTAGAGGGCCTAGCAATGATTCAGTTAAAGAAATTTCATACAAAATCATGGATATTTAAATTGGAAGAAACATAGATGATCCTCTGGCTCTACTTCCTCATTTTGCAAAATAGGAAAATGAGGACGCAAGAGATGAAATGACATGCCCAGGATCATATACATACAAAAATACATAGTGCCTAACCACCCACCCAGCTCTTATTCCGTGGTCTTCCTATTACACCCCAAGAAACAACCAATGCATGCAGGAAAACTGTGGAAAAGAATAACAAAAACTTGAGAGCAAATAAATGAATGATCCAACTAGTGATCAAAGTCCCTACTGGTGGAACGATAACATGTCTACAAAGTGAAATCAACTCAGATTCAGTACGTAGATCATACCGGTAGGATAGAACCTCGTACTGTATCTTTGGGATTATTCTGTAGTCTGTTCACACCAATACATTATAGGGATATTAGGAATTTTTTTAAAGTTTTTCCATCTACAACAAATAGCATTGTGTAATATCGATCAACAACTGACAAAAGAAAGACCAAATATGTAATGAAGGAATTTTCTTCTGGTTAGCAGAAGTGGAACAGGTGTCAAATTGAATAACAGCATTCAATAAGAGAATGGGAAAAAAAATTCCAAAGTCAAGCTGATCCTCATTAAACTTAGTATGCACATATATGTGTGTGTGTTTGTATGCACGTGCATGCCCATGCCTCTGTGTGTGTGTGTGTGTGTGTGTGTGCGCGTGCGAGAAAGAGAGAGAAACAGAGAGAGAAACACACCTTCTGTTTGTCAATTTACATATGTGGGATGTCTGGTTGTGGGAGAAAAGATTAGATATACTTACCCTGGACGGGCTTGGATGTCCTCCATTCCCCCAGGACCCTGAGCTACTTCTGTCTTCTACATCTAGGGACAAGAGAAAAGTTCTTTAGGCTTTCTTGCAGTAATTTTTTCTTTTTGTATATGCACTTTTAAATTAATGTTTCAAATTAATCTCCTGTTGCCTTTAATTAAGAACCAGGCACAGGGCTACCATGATGATAGTGGCTTCTGACCCATCTACTTAAATTAACTCATTTAAATTCACAGCAGAAATGAACTGGACCCTCAGGAACCAGAGGTATGAACATAAAAATTACTTCTATCCTTCACAGTGTTTGACAGTCTCAGTTTTTATAGATGTGAAACTGTACTTAAAGTTTTATTACAATCTTTTGGATAAAATAAGTTTTAAAATACACTAACACAGCTTTAATCCAAAAAAAGTTAAATTAAGGTAAATATCCACACTAACACCTTTAGCATCCTCGCCATAATGCTCTTGGATCCTTTCTGTTCCACAGCCCAGGCTTATCACAGGAGACACCAGACATGCAACAGAAAATGAGACTGAGAAAGTATTCAGTAGTCTATTTCCACCAGCACATTACAGGGATATTAGGACTTAAAATAAAAACTTTTTTTAGGTTAAGACAATACTGTCTCTGTCTTTCAATTTTTTTTTTTTTTAACTAGACATACCACTTGGCCTGCAATCCTTAATCTGCGCTTTGATATGTGGAAATGAATGTGGTTATTCCATTATAAAGCAATGTTTTGTTTTGATAGATGACGGTGAAAAGACCTACATGAACCGTCGAAAAGTTGGAATTCTAAACTCGATACCAGCGAAGTTTCAATGCTGAGTAGATTACGAAATGTTCCATCCACGCTCCAAATGGCAAATATGCAGGATGGAAAGTCTAACAGCTAAGTTACCATATTAATTGCTTAAAACATAAAAGTGTTTTAAAGATCAGTCGCTCTATATTTAGAAATGGCTGTGAGATTTTTGATGAAAGGGCCTTCATAAAAGTATAAAAAGTTTCACTGTTACATTATTTTGATCACGGCTGATAACAGACGGCCATCACAAACACCCTCTGACAGAAGTGGAGGAGGAAGCGTGAAACTATGGTTCAGGAGATACAATCCCATTTATTGTGTTTCCTAACATTTCAGTGATACTGTTTATTCTTTTAATGCTCTACTGTCATTCCTTTTATTATTACTGCTATTTTATTATCAGCAGAAGTAATCATAGTATAATTAATTGATTTATTTTGGGATACAGTAGAGTACACGGTGTTTCAGAATATCTTAAGAGATAGAAGAGCGACAACAACTAAGTTATTACCACTAAATTAACTTCTCTCTCTCTTTTTTTCTAATGACAAATATTATTTCACTTCCTTTTAGTTGGTGCTTCAGAAGATAACACAAACTGCAAACAGATGTCCCCTATGGACAGTTAAAATCAGTGCACTGTGAGCTTCAAGGCATGTCAAGAAAGCTCTCGGGACTGCATCAAGCCTAGAGAAAAGGTGTAAAACCTTCCCCAGATCTGCTGTTTTAACAACTCAGCATGCTGGCCTATCCTGTATATGTTGAACTGAAGCACACAAAGAAGCTACTTACAACCCTCTGGGATTCGCACATAAATAAATTTTGTAGCCTACATGGTTCTCTTAATTCTTAAACAAAAACCAAATATTTTCAGCCAAAATAAAAAGTGTATAAATAACAAAATCGCTCAACCACTGCAAGCTTTCAAAAGTCTGGCGCATCTTGACTTTCTTTTCACCTATAACAGCCAGCTTGGATTCATTTGAGAGATTTCTCCTCTTGAATTTGGCCAAAAAGTAATGGAGGAACAGATTTGAATCCCTATAAAGTACCACAAGATTTCAAATTGTCTGGACTCATTTTATCTTTTCAATTTTAAAAGAGGATTTTAAACATGCAAAGTAGGCAGAGACTTGGAGGAAAGAGGACACTATGGCCAGGTCAGTGGAGCTTCTGCATCCCAAGTGACATTCGGCAAAGCCACTCAGGAGACATTTTCGGTTGTCACAACTTGGGTGGTGCTAGTGGCACTGATTACACAGGGGCCAAGAGTTGCTACTAAGTGTCTCATAAATGCACAAAACAGCTCTCCACAGTAAGAAATACCCTGTGCAGGGCACAGCAGCTCACACCTGTGATACCAGCACGTTGGGAGGCTGAAGCAGAAGGATTGCTTGAGGCCAGGAGTTTGAGACCAGCCTGGGAAACATAGCAAGATTTTGTCTCTACAAAAATTTTTAAAATTAGCCAAGTGTGGTGGAACATGCCTGTAGTCCTAACTAATTGCAGGGGCTGATGCAGGAGGATCCCTTGAGCCCAGGAGTTCAAGGTTACAGTGAACTACGATTGTGCCACTGCACTCCGACCTATGCAACTGAGACCTCGTCTCTAAAATATATATATATTTTTAGTGTTCTGAGCCCAAATAAAAATTGTGTTGAGATTGAGAAGCCCTGTGCTACAGCAAAAGGAATGAAGTTGGAGAAAAGACGTACTAAAATTTGTTTATAATTTAGTAAGAACTCTTACTAAATATACAGCGTTTCTTATGCACTTTAACCCAGACTTGAGCTGGAATGTACCAA
>NW_012100765.1:4557191-4570807 GCF_000951045.1 Mandrillus leucophaeus | reverse complement strand
TTTTTTTTTTTAACTAGACATACCACTTGGCCTGCAATCCTTAATCTGCGCTTTGATATGTGGAAATGAATGTGGTTATTCCATTATAAAGCAATGTTTTGTTTTGATAGATGACGGTGAAAAGACCTACATGAACCGTCGAAAAGTTGGAATTCTAAACTCGATACCAGCGAAGTTTCAATGCTGAGTAGATTACGAAATGTTCCATCCACGCTCCAAATGGCAAATATGCAGGATGGAAAGTCTAACAGCTAAGTTACCATATTAATTGCTTAAAACATAAAAGTGTTTTAAAGATCAGTCGCTCTATATTTAGAAATGGCTGTGAGATTTTTGATGAAAGGGCCTTCATAAAAGTATAAAAAGTTTCACTGTTACATTATTTTGATCACGGCTGATAACAGACGGCCATCACAAACACCCTCTGACAGAAGTGGAGGAGGAAGCGTGAAACTATGGTTCAGGAGATACAATCCCATTTATTGTGTTTCCTAACATTTCAGTGATACTGTTTATTCTTTTAATGCTCTACTGTCATTCCTTTTATTATTACTGCTATTTTATTATCAGCAGAAGTAATCATAGTATAATTAATTGATTTATTTTGGGATACAGTAGAGTACACGGTGTTTCAGAATATCTTAAGAGATAGAAGAGCGACAACAACTAAGTTATTACCACTAAATTAACTTCTCTCTCTCTTTTTTTCTAATGACAAATATTATTTCACTTCCTTTTAGTTGGTGCTTCAGAAGATAACACAAACTGCAAACAGATGTCCCCTATGGACAGTTAAAATCAGTGCACTGTGAGCTTCAAGGCATGTCAAGAAAGCTCTCGGGACTGCATCAAGCCTAGAGAAAAGGTGTAAAACCTTCCCCAGATCTGCTGTTTTAACAACTCAGCATGCTGGCCTATCCTGTATATGTTGAACTGAAGCACACAAAGAAGCTACTTACAACCCTCTGGGATTCGCACATAAATAAATTTTGTAGCCTACATGGTTCTCTTAATTCTTAAACAAAAACCAAATATTTTCAGCCAAAATAAAAAGTGTATAAATAACAAAATCGCTCAACCACTGCAAGCTTTCAAAAGTCTGGCGCATCTTGACTTTCTTTTCACCTATAACAGCCAGCTTGGATTCATTTGAGAGATTTCTCCTCTTGAATTTGGCCAAAAAGTAATGGAGGAACAGATTTGAATCCCTATAAAGTACCACAAGATTTCAAATTGTCTGGACTCATTTTATCTTTTCAATTTTAAAAGAGGATTTTAAACATGCAAAGTAGGCAGAGACTTGGAGGAAAGAGGACACTATGGCCAGGTCAGTGGAGCTTCTGCATCCCAAGTGACATTCGGCAAAGCCACTCAGGAGACATTTTCGGTTGTCACAACTTGGGTGGTGCTAGTGGCACTGATTACACAGGGGCCAAGAGTTGCTACTAAGTGTCTCATAAATGCACAAAACAGCTCTCCACAGTAAGAAATACCCTGTGCAGGGCACAGCAGCTCACACCTGTGATACCAGCACGTTGGGAGGCTGAAGCAGAAGGATTGCTTGAGGCCAGGAGTTTGAGACCAGCCTGGGAAACATAGCAAGATTTTGTCTCTACAAAAATTTTTAAAATTAGCCAAGTGTGGTGGAACATGCCTGTAGTCCTAACTAATTGCAGGGGCTGACGCAGGAGGATCCCTTGAGCCCAGGAGTTCAAGGTTACAGTGAACTACGATTGTGCCACTGCACTCCGACCTATGCAACTGAGACCTCGTCTCTAAAATATATATATATTTTTAGTGTTCTGAGCCCAAATAAAAATTGTGTTGAGATTGAGAAGCCCTGTGCTACAGCAAAAGGAATGAAGTTGGAGAAAAGACGTACTAAAATTTGTTTATAATTTAGTAAGAACTCTTACTAAATATACAGCGTTTCTTATGCACTTTAACCCAGACTTGAGCTGGAATGTACCAAGAGACCTTCATATGCATCTTCTGTCCACAGAAAAAAGGGAAAGTAATGGTCAACCAAGCAGCCTGCTAATTAGCAGGCAGATAAAACACATCAAAACTTGAGTATTCCCAACTGGGCAATTTCAAAAGCGAGCAATCCACTAATTAAAAATGCTGGAAGTCTAGTTTTTTCAAAGCAGGTTAAATACTGGCTGGGTTCCTTCACAAATAGATTCCTGACCAATCGGATCTGACTGCTCTTTTCCCAGCCTTTCCCATTTCCATCTTTCCCACTTCCTGACCTCACGCTGCTGCACCTTTCTTTCTCTGACTGCTTTCTGTTGAACAGGCTTCCCCTTCCCTTGGTCTCCTGCTGGATCTCAAGGATGAGGGCAAATCACTAGCTGTCCCAAACCTAACAAATAGAATAATCATATGAATTCTAATTATAGTTCATCTTTGAAAAAAATCTACAGGACTGGTGCTCATTTATCCATATGCACAGAAGACACAAAGCTATAGCATGCGCAATGGTAATTCATAATGAATATAAACATGTTGCTTTGAAGTCATTTTCTTCCATCTTCCCTCTCCTTTGAACTTTGTCAGGCCTGCCCCTTAGTTAGCATTTCCTCAATAACTATTCCAGTGCACCACCAAGTACATTTCAAAGCGCATCCGCCACCTGAATCACCTGTATGCCCATTTTTAAATTGGCTTCTTAGGGTCCATCTCACATCTACTCAGTCTGGAACTCTGGCGGTGGGGTTGAGAAAACTGTTTTAACAGGTCCCCAGGTAACTGTTATGCACACAGTAGTTTGAAAGCCACAGGACTACTCTACTGTAACACAAGACAAATGCATGCCCCACACCATCAACAGCAGCCTCTCTCACTCCCTATCTTAAAATTCCTGTCTGGGTTGCTGGCTTCAGCAGCATTCAGTATACACCTCCATCACATAAGCATCCCAGAAGCTCTTGTCCAGACTCATTTTCATATAAACCTTGCACGTGGCCTACACCTGGCCATTCCTTACCCCTGCTAGTGTACCAGGACACTGCACGTTCTTCTATACCACCATGGTTTTGTAACTGCTACTTTGCCTAAACTATTCCTCACCTTTCAAAGAAGTGAGGTGAACGTATGACTTGAATGTATGTCAGACACTGTGCTAAACTCTCAAATGCCTTAATAGTATTCCGGTTTTGTATATCAGAAAACTGAGGCTCAGATGGGTTAGAAAATTTGCCCAAGGGATCAGGAAACAGCAGAGCTTAGACACAAAAGGAGGCTGAAGCTCTGCTCACTGCTGTAAAGGCTCCCCAGTAAGAATTTCGCATCTCTCTCTAACCAGCTGAATGTTCCCTCCTGTCACTTCTCCCCACGCAGAGTGAATATATTTATTTGGGAGTTTATACCCACTCTTGTGTCCACAAAAGATTACAGAAACACATACAACCCAAAAGATATGAAATCAATATTTGAAGGAATCAAGCACCTGGAAAATAAAAGTAGGAGAACAATAAGGCCAGAGGTATGATGAGTTTATCAAAATGCACACAGTGAAGGACTGGCTATTTGCGAGAGGTGGGTCAAAATTTTAGAAGCTATTAAGTAGACAAAGCAGAGAGGGAAACAAGATTGACAATAACCATCAGATAAATACACACAAAGTGTTTAGGAGAAACATACCTAATCCTGGTATTAAGCCAGACAGAAAATATCTGTGAGCTCCCAACACAGAGGACAGAATGTCCTATAGCAGCCCATAGTATCAACAGCAGGCAAAATAAAACTTGTATGGCTGGCTTTATATGATAGTTCAGCAAGTACATAGAATTTATTATCCAAATAACCATGTGAATATATATACAGCTATAGAGCTACATATTTATATCATACCCAACTGTGACATACATTTATTATAGGAAAGAAGCATGCTTGACACAAATAACATCTTGTGTGGTTCTGTACAATGGTGGGCTCATTAGTTCTTTATTGAAATGAATTAAAACAGCAGAAAGTGAAAAGTAAGACAATATTGTGGTATGAGAAGCGTTTACCTCTGGAGGTGAGACTAAACAATATACAGGAAAAAGATGTGTGAAATCCATTAAGGCAACAGAGAGACAAATGAAAAACTACCTGGGATGAAGCTGCTGAATCTATTTAGTTCTCGCCCCTCCCTTGTTCTGTTGCCACCCTTTTTCCAAGATGGGAGAAGACAGAGAAAGATAATACTCCGGGCAAAAGGAAAGGAAGAAAGCAAGTAGACTTTAGAAATTCCTGTTCCAAAAGACTGAAATGGGCTCAGTTGTTCAAGATTTTTCTAATTTCTTATTTTACCCTAAACTAAGATAGATTTAGTAACTCTTTCATGGGATTGCTGGCTGCTTTAGGAGGCAATCTGAAAATCCACAAATTTTCAACTTGTATGATTCATTCTGCATGAGCCCCCTCTATAGTGTCTGACATATTGGCCGAGTGCAATGGCTCATGCCTATAATCCCAGCATTTTGAGATGCCGAGGCAGGCAGATCAGTTGAGGTCAGGAGTTTGAGGCCAGCCTGGCCAAAATGGTGAGACCCCATCTCTACTAAAATACAAAAATTAGCCAGGCCTGGTGGTGGGCGCCAGTAATCTCAGCTACCCAGGAGGCTGAGGCAGGAGAATTGCTTGAACCCGGGAGGTGGAGGTTGCAGTGAGCCAAGATTGAGCCACTGCACTCCAGCGTGGGTGACAGAGCGAGACTCTGTCTCCAAAAAAAATAAATAAATAAAGTATTTGACGGATCAGTGCCAAAACACAACAGTTTGGGCAGAACTATGATCAAACACTCTATTTAGGGGAAAGATGTTCAGACGTAATTCTTACCTTCTGCGATTTCCTATCCACATTCATTAAACTTGTAATCTGAATACTCAAAGCGCCACTTTGCTCTTGTGGACAGCAAGACCAAAACTGTCAGACAGACTAGACAAACTTTAGAAAACACAGCACTGGAAGTTGGGATAAAGAGCTGGATTTCAGCAGGGACTCTGCATTGACCAGTTCTCTGGTCTGAGCAAGTCACTGGCCTCTCCGTACTCATTTTTGTGAACTACAAAATAAGCAAGTTTGATTTCCATTCTTGGAAATAGGGCAGGCTAGTATATTTGGACAACTCTCCCACAGAAAACTAAAAATGATGGATGACAGTTTTTTGAAAAATTTTAAAATACTGAGCAGACAAGATAACAAGGAATCATTGAGCCAAAATCAAAGTGAAGGCTGGAACCCAAGGAAGAAGAAAACACATTTTTTGCCCTGGGGACGTTTGCCAACATCGAAAATATAATGCGCTCTTGGGTCAATGAGAACAGAAGTGAAAACCCAAGACATACTCCAAAATCAGTATTCTAACAGAAGACAAGGGGATGATAGTATTTGCAAGATTAAGGAGTTATTGTTAAAGTAAATGAATTAACTAACATTTGTTAAACACTTAGGAAAGTACTTGATCTGTAGTAAATACCTACCATAGTCACCAATATTGATCATGAATGGCTAATTTAATAATCCCTCCAATATCTAAGAAAACTTGAGCCTTACATTTTTATAACTCCTTGTTCTGCTAAACAGGTCAGTGATTTTTAAATACTCTCCTGGATCTTAGAAACACCCAAAACATTTAGGTTAAACAATCATACGTTCTCCGTGAACCTGTATAACACCATCAGAGTGAGAATTCAGTAAGCATTACATTTATTCAGTGGCTTGGTTTACCATTACAGTATTCTCTTTATATCTCAGTGTATTTCTATGTGTAATACACAAATGACATGTCAAAAGTTATGTATGCTGATCAGAGTCCCAAGCTAAGAACGCAGACTAAATACCATGTAACTTTAAGCTTGATTTGAAATAAACAGGTATGAGAGCTATCTAGATTGATTTGACATAGAGCTGTGTAGTTGTCTTTTCTATACTCTGAGCCTACAACATGCCAATCAGCCGGGATCCTAGAGTTTTATGAAATCAGAAAAATGCCTAAAATGGTATTTTGCATTGCTCTAAGTCTACAGATTCCTGCTCTTGTCGAAATATATTGATTTCTTAATAAAAATTTCAGCACATTCAGAATGCATTCAGAGATAGAATGTTAAGTTCTTCCAGGAAAGATAATCATTCTGAAACACAATGAAGTCTACACTGCCTCAAAACCTTCTCCCTGCAACAACAGACACTATTAAATATCCTCCACACCATTATGGAGACTCACAGACTGCGTACATCTGTGGCTCCTACTAATTTCCTAGTCCAGGAAGAACCCTTGGCTGAGCCCTCACACAAACTGAGATGGCATATGCTCTCCGTCAGTGCCAGATGAATTTAGAGTTCAAAATATTTCATCAGCAAAGAGCGTGTTAAGGATGTGCACATTTTCATTAGCACCCAGTATAATAAGAGCTCTAAGTAGAGTAATTTGAAGTCAAATTTGAGTACTATTACGGACGTAGGAAGAGTTGAGGAGATTCAAATATTGACAGACGATGTCCACACGAGCATGATTGTTTCTGTTTTCTATTAGACATAAGATATGGTGCTTCAGAATGACTGATCTGGGCACTAACAAGAAACTTGAAAAGAAGCTTCCAGCACTTCCCAAATCTGACTAAGCAAAGGATGAGGGTTATGTCAATGCTTCCCACACAAATGTTAAGATGTGTCAGGCCAGGTGCGATGGCTCACGCCTATAATCCCAGCACTTTAGGAGGCCAAGGCAGGTGGATTATGATTTCATTACTCAAAGCTCCACTTTGCTTATGCGGACAGCAATCAAAACTGTAAGACTAGAAAAACGTGAGGCCGAGAGTTCGAGATCAGCCTGGGCAACACGGCAAAACACGTCTCTACTAAAAATACAAAAATTAGCTAGGCATGGTGGTGCACACCTGTAGTCCCAGCTACTCGGGAGGCTGAGGCACTAGAATCACGTGAACCCAGGAGGCGGAGGCTGCAGTGAGCCGAGATTGTGCCATTGCACTCCAGCCTGGATGACTGAACGAGACTCTGTCTCAAAAAAAAAAAAAAATATGTTAAATATAAAGAATACAGACCTGGGCTTTCCATTTTCAGATGACTGCTGTCAACTCTGGCTTTCTCAGAGCTAATGGATTTCCTAACCAAATAAATTTGAAACTCAAAGGTCAAGCATGAGATCATCTTATAGTATTTTTCATATGATAAGAAATGTTAAAGTGTAGATATGCTGGTGAGAAAGTATAGTAGGAAAAATTTGTTCACAGACAATTACTGCAATATTTTAGCCTTAATTAACCTCCAACTTAAACTTCCTTTAATAAGTCCTTTAAAACAGTATTCTTTTCCTTAAGTTAAAAATAAACTGTTTTTCAAAAATGAACACTAAATTGCTGCTGCTTAAGACATGGAGTTAATTCCATTGTGTGTTGTTATAAACAGGGAAAGCATCTTCCTATAACATAAAATTCAGATAATGAGAAAGTAACAAAATGAAGTGCGTAACTATTATGTTACAAATACGTCAGTGGTGTTCCTTATATTGAAACTCAGAAATCTTTTTGAAACTCAAGGTGGTAAACAGTTAAATTATGAAACTGAACCAAATGTAACACTGAAGCCTTTATACTAATTTCTGTATTTGGAGGTGTCAACGATCATCTATCTTGAATGATACCCTAGCTTGAATATATAATGTGAAATGCTGAGAGATAAGTGCCATTTAGCAACCTTTCAAATGTATGGCACTGGCTAGTTGGGGTCTTCCTCTTGAAGAGAAGTTAGTCATTTGGGGACCCTACCTTTTTAAGCAATATCCTACAAATAAGAGCCATGAATAACTCAAGCAAGAGTATAACGTGAACTATATATACCTTCTTTGACTTTTTGAAATGTGACCAATGTAAAAGCACTTAAAAAAACAGTCTTAACTAAGACAGTTTTCTTGGAGCATAAACATTTCAAATCAGGTGAGAATAACAATCAGAAGTAAGTTACCATATCTGAAGAAAAAAAAATCAAAGTACCACCTAACTTCAACATTACACAGATAAGTTTCAAAGTACTTAAATGTGAAAATATTGCAAGGAAGTTTTTAACTAGGTGTCTGGTACCTCCTAAGGACATATCACCTTCTAAAGATATATCACAAAGTGCAAGAAATAAAAGGTAGATACTTTAGAAAACGAAGCATTAAACAACTAAGGAATACATTTAAGAACATGCTTCATTTCCTAATAAAACTGAATATATACCTCTGACAACATCTACATGTAATTATATGTGTATTTTTCAAACCATACGTGTAATATTTATAGTGCAAAATCCATAATATTATAATGACTTCAGATACACAGATTGGTATTTAAAATGCCTGTTTGGTAAATAATTTATTGAATTTATTCTTGGGAGAGGTTAGCCAACATGAAACATGGAACCGTTTCCTCTTTTTTTCTTTTCTTTCCTGATACCTCTTCTCTCCCGAGGGTGCCATTTGTGAGGTTCTGAGAAGGGGAGGCTGGCTTAATTGAAATATTTGTAGGCTGTAATTGCTCTGCCTAACCACAATGGTCTACTTCTCCCAAACGGCATTCTTTCCTCTTGCTTTCTCCTTGTTCTTCTATTTCCTTTTATACTTTAACAAAATCTACTTCTCCTGTTTCTTTTATTGTCATTTCCTATTCCAGATGCTTGACTAATATTGGTGAAGTCAATAGTTTTACATATTCAAAACTCTTCCCTAAAATCCAGTCTTCCAGCACAACTCCTTTTGCTTAAAATAATCAGTCCTATAAACTGATTTTCCTTCTACCCTTTCAACATGGCAATCCTTCCACCTATGTTTAACACTGCAGCCTATGACCTGGCAATGACAACTGATCAATCTTACATGTTATCTTCAGGGGTCATGTCTTAGTTTTAGGCCAATTTTCTCTGTATTTAGGCTCAAATGTGCAAACCACACTATATTACTCTGCAAAACATCAATGAGAAGGCTTAATTAAGTAACACTGACAGATAAATCCATTTCTTTCACAGTAATCAAATCAAAGCAGGTTGACATAACACAGGAACTTAATACAGTTATTCCCTTGTAATTGGAAAAAGGCCCTTTACTTCTCATTAAAGCAATCTTCTGGGTACTGGCATAATAAGGAGGCTCAGAGCTTTAATACTGCCCTATAAAAGTCTCAAGATACAGACCCCTTAAGCAAACAAGCCAGATTATCTAATTCCTTGATCACAGCAGAACATGCAGTTCCTACTGTTTTAAACTACTAATTCTTTATCTCTCCTACAATTAAAAAGAGGTAAATTAGTACCAAACACATATAATGAAAATCTGTAAAAACGCATAAACTATTTACAGTTGTATAAATCTACCTCCACATGTATTTGAAGGGAAGCAGTCTATTAAAAATGAATTTGAAATACTTTACACATGTGAAATTGTAATAGCTTGGATCACGGAAAAATCTATTTTACTCCATGGGCTCAATAGGACATGTATTGCCTAAATTTACAGTGTGATACTTAACCGTACAGTACAATGTTGTTCATCAGAACTGTAAGAGAATGGAAGTTTTAGTAAAGCATTTAATTTTTGTGGTATGAAATAAATATTAGTCATCTGGTCAACTGTAGGCTACTCTTACTCTTCTAAACCCCAGAAAAAGTGCGACAATATTATACCATGTTCATATCACCAAACTAAATAAAATAAAATTTCACCCTTTCAACTCCAATTTTGAGGGCGTTTCTATTACTTATTTATTGGTACCTGATCAACCTCAAAATGATTCCAGCAACTCTTTCTGAAAGGATAATTTATAATCTAGGCACTACATGGTGATCTCCAAATGGTGGCTGACCACCCAAATACCCCAAGGAATCTCATAAAAAACACAGATATCCTAGCCTCACCTGGGAACTGATCAAGAAAAGATAAAGGGTTGAAGTCAAGGAAAACGTACAATTTTTTCATTCTTCCCATGTTTTACATTTTTATTTTTTTTAAGTTTTGGGGTTTTTGTCTGTTTGTTTTTGAGACAGGGTCTCATTCTGTCACCCAGGCTGGAGTCCAGTGGCACAAACACAGCTCACTGCAGCCGCAACCTCCCAGGCTTAGGAGATCCTCCCAATTCAGCCTCCCAAGTAGCTGGGACCACCACATCAGGCTAATTTTAAAAGTTTTTAATTATAGTGCAGTTAGAATTATGTAATATGTTGCTTCTGAACCATTTGTAAGTTGCACCAATTATATCCTTTTATCCCTTAGTATTTCTGTGTGTGCTTTCTAAGAACAAAAACAGTACTATTATCAAAATCAGAAAATACACTGCAGGTACTTTGATCCAATCCATAATCCATATTCCAATAGGGCACTTCCTCCATCTCTGGTAGAAGACAAAGTCCAGGATCATGCCCTGTACTGAATTGTCTATCTGTTTTATCCATTTGAATCAGACATAATTCCTCAGTCTTTTCTTTCTGTGATGTTAGAATTTTGGAAGAATACAGGCCAGTTATTTTATGGAAATGTTTCTCAATTTGGGAGGATCAGATGCTTCCTCATGATTATATTCCAGTTGATATAATACTACAAGAGTGGCCTGGTGTCCTTCCCAGGACATCACTTCCACAGCCCCCTGATGGCATGTTGGTCTGCCCCTCAGTGTTATGCCAATTTTGATCACCTGGTCAAAGTGGTATGCAAATTCTGCAATGAATGATTATAATTTTTCCCTGTTGAACTAATCAGTCATCTACGGAAAGATTCCTTAAGAACATTCAAACTAATTTTTAAGTATGTGCTTATTGAAAAAAAATACAAAAATGTATAAGGTAAAAAGTGACAATGCCCTCAAGCCTCACTTGCACCACTCCTAGACGAGGGACAACCCATCACAGCTTCCTATTTCCTTACATATCCTCACGTCTGTGATCAACTGGTTTTGACAGCCGCAGAAATGTAGGGCAATAAATGCTCGACTGAAGTTTCTGTTCTATTTGAATTGATAAGAAATATTCTTCAATTGTTGATCATCTAGTGGCATTTCAATTCAGACAATGGTTAGTTGTAGCCCCGTGACCTAGGTGGGAAGGGGGAGGGCAGGAACAAGAATATATTCAGGCATAATTTACTATGAATTTGGAAGGAATTCGGCCAAGATGAGGACAAGATGGACTGACCCACTTGTAAATTAATGCAATGTATAAAGGCAAGTTAAAGAATCAGTTTTGGATCCATGCTATCCTAACAGGCTATTTGGTGCCTCCTCCCACCACGTTCTGTAAACCATTGTGTGAAAAGGAGACCTGCCATTGCAGAGGGACTTCCCAATTAAATTCAAATGCAGAGACAAGTGCACTCATGACACAGAAAAATTCAGTGTGGTTTCCATGGGCTGACATACAAAAAAATTGGAAACATCTAAAATATTTTAGAAGGGGGAGATAAGTTGCCACTTTTAAAAGAACATATTCCCACATTTAGAGAGCAAGTATGCAAATGAACTAGCCCCCACCTCACAAAGTGAGGAGTGAAGACTGACCCCAAAAAAGACTGTGAGAGGAACTTTGCCATTCGATAGAGCATAAGCATAATCATACAATATTGAGTTAACTTGTTATAATCAATATAAAGTAGAAACAGTTCCTTTAACCTTTGGATGAAGCCCTCGTCGTTTTTTGTTTTTTTTTTTGTTTTTTTTGAGATGGGGTCTCGCTCTTAATCTAGGGTGTATGTAGTGCAGTGGTGCAATCAGGGCTCACTGCAGCCTCAACCTCCCAGGCTCAAGCAATCCTCCCATCTCAGCCTCCCGAGCAGCTGGGACCACAGGCACACACCACCATACCCAGTGAATTTTTTGTAAAGACAGCGTCTCGTTATGTTGCTCAGGTTGATCTCCAACTCCTGGGCTCAAGCAATCCTCCCTGCCTCCCAAAGTGCTGAGATTACTGGTGTGAGCCACCATGCCCAGCCTACAGCCCTTGTCATTTTATAAACTGAACAGTGCTAACATATTTCAACTGCGATTTATAAAGGCTGAGAAAATGTTCCTCACAATTTCACTTCAGCCAAATGCCTGGCAGACATTGGCAAAGGTTTCTCTTACTTGGGCTTATAAATGTGTGTGTGCGTGTGTGTGTATGTGCGTGTGTGTGTAAAATCAGCATATACACACACACACGATACACAAACTTGCATTTCCTAATAGTTTCTTGATATTAATGATGGTGTTTAAAACAGTTCCCATATGTTACAACTTGTTCAAATGATACCTCCTTATTTTTTATCAAATTGGTCAGAGAAGTCTGACTGGCCATTTTATCTCACGATAATGTAACCACAATTTTCAATCATGCTTTCGGCTTCCTATTTTTTATATACTCATCTCATTTAAAATGATGTGTCGGGGATCATTCAAAGCATAAAACTGGGATCAAGAGAAGTTACGTACCTAAACACGAGCAGACTAAAATCGTTTTTCAAAAGAGGAAAAACAAAAATCACAAGAAAATTGGTAGATGTCCTACATAAAAAGAGGCTATTTTGCATAAGACATACTTTCCCCCTTTCATGCTGTTATGATTACCTATTTAATTCTAACAGAGAATAGAATACTTGCTAATGTTCACAAGGATACTTGCTGAAAGAAGAAAGGTGTACAGTGTTACAACGACTGAGTTTTCACAGCTAGCAATGCACATTTTTAAACCATGTCAGCAATGAAAACGAAACCATGAGTCTCCCCTCTGTGGGTCCTTTTTCACTGGGCAGTGCCCAGGCACACTGCACCATTTCACCACCAGGGCACACGCAGTTGCCATCATTTTGAGAAAGGCCCGGGACTTTGCTAGCAGGACAGGTCTATGAGGGAAACATGGACCAAGGTTTCCTCCAAACCATGCTGCCTCCCTTACTTTCACTTTCAGGTTCTATAAAACATGTTCACTACTCAAGTAGTGAAAATACATCTGCCTTACTTTACTAGTCCAGCTGTTGGGGGCAGGACCTGAAACAGATGAGAACGCATCAACGGATGATGTCTTAGGTTTAATCACATCAAATTCCTGGGAATAAGCATTTTTGGTTCTAGTAGGTCTGTAACTTCGATGCATCCTGCCTTTTGCCCATCTGATAACTAGTGGAATACCGGTCAGAAAGAGAGGAGCTGCTCTGAGGTACTGGTCTTACCAATTCAGTAAGTGGAATGGTAAAAAGCTGTAACTCTTCCTCAGGAATGGAAGAAATGTCATTAGTGTGAAAGGAGATAGAGGCAAAGACCTGAAGAATGACAATAACCAGGCATCTTGAGAGAAAACAAGAAGCAGGGAAGGGGTCTCGGGAAAGCCCGAGCTGTCAGTACAGAATAATGATTTATCTCATGAGATTAGCAGACAGTTTGATTAGAAAAGATGCCTTTTGAACACAGCAAAGATTGCAATGTTACTTGAAGATTTTGTTGTAGGAAAAAGTCGTGCCTGCCAAATGTGGTCTGTAACAGCACAGGCTAGCCATGAGTGATACAGTGGGAAAATAGCCACTAAGCCAGATTTTATTTGATTTGTACTGATGATTTTTATTAGAATACATGGATCATTGCTTCAACCTTTCCATGTAAAACCAAATCAAATTC